>NC_133666.1:675254847-675336354 GCF_037893015.1 Macrotis lagotis
CTGTATATGAATTAGACTAAATGACCTTTAAGAGCTCTTCCACATGAAGATGCTGCCATTTTGTGAGTGTGAAAACACCTCTCCACAGTTCAGAAACACCTCCATTTTAAAAGAGGTGAATTTTCTGGGCTCTCACTCCTGTTTTCTTCCTCTGTAAGGATACAGAGAGGGAGCCTGGATGCCTGCCAAAGACTGGAGTTTGTAGAAATGGTGTCCACCTTTCATCACTGGCATTTGTCAAGTGAAGTGACCATCCTCAGGCTAGGGCCTGTTTCTAAAGTTGATATGGTCTTTTAAAAGTGCTAATGTACAGGCTTGCCAGGTGCCAGGCTTAGGGAGTGAGAGCATAAGATAAGGGCTTGCTGAGGTTGGGTTTGGCTAGCTTCACAGGAAGAGTAAAGGAAATGGGCTTGGGGAGGGAGAATGACAGGAGTGGCTCCCTGAGAACCTCTTTGGGTGAGGGAAGGAGAAGCCAAGAACTTTCTCCAGGCCTCTCCCAACACTCTAAATGAGGCATCAATCAATTATCTTCTACTTCCAAAGGTGGAGAAAGGGTAAGATTGGTATCAATGGGGGGGGGTGGTAGACTCAAGAAACACCTAAATTGGAGTGAGGAAGAGAAGACCTATTTGTTACTCCCATGCCCTTGGATTCCCTCTCTAGGCTGTTCTGTGGGTTCATTTCCACAGGACATTTTCTACTTTGCCAAAGAAACTTCTTCACTTATTACATGGTGTGTCTTCTGTGATCTGGAAATTCAAATTCCTCTAAGACCCTCCTAATATATATTTACAGGGTGTTCCAAAAATCTTAATGCAGTTTTAAGCTTTGAGAACTTTTTTGGAGTCTATATAAAGTTTAATAATAGAATATATTATAGAAATGTTTGCTTTATTTAAGAAATTAAAAATAAAATAAAAATTAAAAAATAATAAAATAATATCACTCTATTTGTGATTGCCTACCTCTATCCCTTCTCTACCAGTAGAGGTCCTCTCTTAGAACGCATAACAGTAGCCAAAGTAAAGCAATTAACACATGGATCATGTCTGATATGGCACTTCTAGGTCAACAGTTGGGAGGTGTGAGTCAGCACTAGTTTTTAAAAGTCATAATTGGTTAATGCTTTGGTCAGAGTTCTGAGGTCTGAGAGTGCATCTCTAAGGACCAAGAAGTCATCCCAGCAATGCCCAAAGCAAGGGAGCAGCCTGTTCTCCCATCGTGTTGGAATTGATTGGAAGGACACCAGGTGCTATCTAGGGCTTAATCAAGTAATGAAATATTTTCCCACCCAGACTCCAGCCTTGCACTGACTACAATTCTTTTGACTCAAAGACCAGCCTTTTGGATGAAACCAGGATATTTCCATAGTAGAAAAAATGTAAGGAATGCCAACCCATGGCACATCATTCTGATTAATTGTCCTTATGGTGAGCACTGTGACTAATGTGTACATAATTTTAAATTGCTCCAAGCTCATTCTGAGCTTCTGTTGGGTTTTTGGTGGGGAAGAGTCAATTAAACAATATTTGGGAAGATGCAGAAGAGGGATCATTTATGCAATTGGGGGGAGCCCTGGAGTCACAGCTTTCAGTCTTTTCCCCCATATACCCCCTCCCCCCTTACCATTGTCAATTTCCAGACGTGAAATTTCTTCCTTTGAGTCAGACCTAGTTGTCTACCTTGTGATGTTTGTCTCCAGATTGTCCTGCTGTCACCCCTGAGCATGGGGATGATCTAATCTGGGTGCCACATTTTTGTTGATGCTCTGAAGGGAGAAAATGAGAAGGGGAAGCAGGAAGAAGAAAAGAGCAAATAAAGGGGGAAAACAGAAATGGGATAAAGAGTGAGGAGAGTAAGGGGAAAGGAAAGGGGAATGGAAGGAGAAAAAGGAAGGAGAAGAGGAAAAGGAAGGAGAATGGAAAGGAAAGGGCAGGGAATGAGGGGAGGCTGAAGAGGAATAAAGGGAGGAGAAAGGGAGCAGGCAAGAGCTGAAAAGGGAAAGGAGGAAGAAAAGAAAGAGTGGACTGGAAGAAAGGAAAAGGAAGGAAGAGAGTGGAGAGAGGAAAAGGAGAGGAAGGAGAAAGGGAAATAGGATAAAAGGAAAGAAGGAAGATAAGGGAAAGAGGAAAGAAGGGGAGGGAGGGAGGAAAGAGAGAAGGGAGATAAAGGGAAGGAGAGAAGGAGAGAGGAGAGAGAGAAGGAAGGAGAGAAAGTACAGAGAGAATGAGAGAAAGAGAGAATGAGGAGAGAGAAATAAGGGATGAGAGACAAAGGGGAGAGAGATAATGAGGAATAAAAGATAAAAGAAGGAAAAGAAAGGATAAAAGAGAGGAAAAGGCAAGGAAAAAAGTAAATTTATAATACATTACAATAGGTATTCAAACCTGATCATGGAAGTAGAATGGAAAATTAACTTTGTGGAGAAATGGTTGGTTGGTTTGTTCTTGTCCTTCATTATTGAAGAAGACTAAAATGACATCAATGTGTTTGAGACAAATTACAGTGAGTTTGGGGTTGATCATACCAATATGAGTTCAGAATGCTCTACCACACTTTGGGTACAAATAGTTCATTTGAACACCTGGGTGGGTCCTCTAAACTTATGGATGTCCTGTTTCCTTTGAGCTGCTTCCATTCTGCCTTCCTCATAAAGTGCTCTCACTGATGAGGGCATGCCATTCTGGAAGGTCCTGTGCCAGTGTCTCCCAAGTTGTACAGTCAATTCTAAACTTCTTCAGTGATGCCTTCAGGATGTCTCGGTATCACTTCTTCTGGCCTCCTTGTGAGCACTTGCCCTGTGAGAGTTCTCCATAAAATAGGTTTTTTGGCAAGTGTACATCTGGCATTCTAACATCTCACCCAGTCCATCATAGTTGCCTTCTCTGTAATAATGTTGGAATGCTTGGCAGTTTAGCTCAGGAAAGGATTTCAGGGACTGATATCTTCTCCTGCCAGGTGATCTTCAGAACCTTCCTAAGACAATTTAAATGGAAGCAATTCGATTTCCTGGCAAGTTGCTAGTAGACTGTTCAGGTTTCACAGGCATATAGCAATGAGGTCAGCACAATGGCTCTGTGGACCTTCAGTTGGGTAGTCAGTCTAATACCTCTTCTCTCCCATACTTCCGGATTTTGGAGCCTCCCAAATATGAACCAACTCTGGCAAGGCAAGTGTCAACCTCATTGTCAATGTGGATCTCCTTGGAAAGGACACTGCCAAGGGAAGTGAACCTGTCCACAGTACTCAAAATGTCTCCATTTACTGTTATGGATGGTTCCACATATGGAAGTTGTGGTGCTGGCTGATGGAGCCCCTGCATTTTCTTGGTATTAATTGTTAGACCAAAATGAGCACAAGTAACAAAGAACTGATCCATACTTTGTTTCATCTCAGCTTCAGAGACTGCATTGAGGACACAATCATCTGCAAACAGATCATGCACCACCTCTCCCTCCACTTCAGTCTTGGCTTGTAGCCTTTTCAAGTTGAAGAATTTGCCATCAGTGTGGTAGCTGACCTTGAGTCCATGTTCAGTCTCATTGAAGGCATTCGATAACATAGCTGAAAACACCATGCTAAAAATATGGGAGCAAGGACACATCCTTGTTTCACTCCATTGGTGTCTGGGAAAGCTCAAGAGCATCATTCACTATCCAGAGCCCAAGCATGCATTCCATCATGCAACTGACATACAATACTGATGTATTATACTCTGGGAAACCAAATTTTGACATAATTTCCCATAAACTCTCACAACTGATGGTAACAGAGTTCTTTGGCCAAATGTATACAGACTTCTGTTCTGTTCCTGGCATTTTCTCAGAATTATAGGGCAGCAAACACCATATCAACTGTTCCTCCATCTTTTTTTGCAACCACACTGGCTGTCAGGGAGCTGACCTTCTTCCAGGTGAAGGATCAGCCTATTGAGAAGTGCTCCAGCAAGAATCTTACCAGCAATGACTAAAAAGGAATACCCCTGTGATTGTCAAAAGACAATCTATTCCCTTTACCTTTAGAGAGAGGGATGATGGAACATCCTTAGATTCTTAGGATTCCCTTCATTCCATATAACCTGGAAAATTTCAGTCAGTTTTTGGATGAGTAATGGACCCTCCCCATTTTGTAGATCTCAGCTGGAATACAACCAACACCAGGTGCTTTGCCACTTGAAAGAAGCCTAATGGCACAAAACCTCTTCTTCAGTTGGAACTTCAGCTAGGGACTGATTGACTTCAACTTGAGGTGAGTGGTCAATGGTTTCTGCACTAATTGATGATGGTCTATTAAGAACACTACAGAAGTGCTCAACCCATCTCTCCAGGATCATGTCCCTAATGCTAATTAATGTGGATCCATCAGCACTGAGTAATTGAACTGCACCATATTTCTTTGGTGCAGTTTCTATAAATAGCCTTTCTATAAATAGCCTTCAGGGCATCATAAAAGCATTTTGTTTTGTTGCTGTCTGCATAAAATTGAATTTCATCTGCCCTTTTTTACTGAGTCAAGAGTACTTAATCTTTCTAAACTTTGCTTAGACTTTACTTTTTTTTTAGGTTTTTGCAAGGCAAATGGGGTTAAGTGTAGACTTTACTTTTGATGGAATTCAATGTTCTCCATTCTCCCTGTTCCTAAATGCTTTCTCCATCTCCCATCCAGCCAGTTGTAACCTAATAACTCCACCCTTAGAATTGCTAATGTTAGAAAACCAAGTCAAGAACAATCACGACTTTTATCCCTCTCTCATTAGCACTTCAACTGGAATGGTCTTTGATTTGCTGTGAAATACCTTGGAATCCAAGGGAATTACATAGAGATTTATTTCACGTGAACAAAAACTTGGGGATGATATTTGTTTCTGTACTTATATTGCCTAGTGCAAGAACATTCCCTACAAAGCATGTTTTCTTTTCTTTCTTTTTTTTTTTTTGGCAAGGCAATGGGGTTAAGTGACTTGCCTAAGGCCACACAGCTAAGTAATTATTAAGTGTCTGAGACTGGATTTGAACTCAGGTACTCCTGACTCCAGGGCCAATCCACTGCGCTACCTAGCCACCCCCCAAAGCATATTTTCAATAAAAGGAAAAGACACAGGAAAGTTGTGTGTGTGTGTGTGTGTTTGTGTGTGTCAGAGAGGGCAAAATGTGTGACAAGAGGAGTGGAGACCATGACATTTGAGAATTAGGTATAGAAATTAGAACTATTTAGCCTAGAGAAGAAAAGAGTAGCAGGACAATTTTAATTGTCTTCAAATTACCTGTTTCTCTAGTCATATATATATATATATATATATAAATATATATATATACATATAAAACACATTATCTTTTACATTTATATACATATATATTGTATATGTATATATGGTTTTTCCCTAGTAAGATATAAGCTCTTTGAAGGAAAGAGCTGTTTAATTTTTGCCTTTGTATTCTCCATATCTAGCATATAGTGGTCATTCAATACTTAGCTAAATTGAATTGACTTATCATTCACCCCCAAATCCCAAATCTTTAATTTTTCCAGACTATTGTCTAACTACCAATAACATATAGAAATGTCTCACTAACTGATCCCCCCCCCCCACTTTTTCTTCATACAGAGAAGGCCATTCAGTAATTGGTGGTTAGCCCAAGTGTTGCATTGAATTTCTTGACATGGTGTTGGTACCAATGGAGATTTTAATTTGAGTTGTTCTCACTAAGATGAAACAAAAAAGGGGGACCCATTATGAGAAGTGTTCTCTAAATGAAGGACTTATAGAAGTATGTAGAGAAGGGCTACAAAGGGTAAGAAGATCAGGATTGCTAGCCTCATTCTGGTGGGGAGCATCCATATCAATGAAATCACAGATGGAGTGTTGATTTTAAACATGCATTCTTTTAATAGAGAACATCTTGGAGAGTGAGAGGAGGATATTGGAATAGCCCATGGTTGTCCAATTGTCCATATACAATTAAGTTTATTCTCTAGCGGCAGCTAGGTGGCACAGTGGATAGAGCATCATCCATGGAGTCAGGAGGACCTGAGTTCAAATCCAGCCTTAGACAATAATTACCTAGCTGTGTGATCTTGGGCAAGTCATGTATCCCCATTACCTTGTAAAGACAAAACAAATAATTAAGCTCATTCTCTTCCTATTCAAATAGGAGTCCAGTTCATTATCTATGCATAGTGCCTTTCTAACTCATGGGGATTAATGTTCCATTTCAATGGGCTACTCCTCCACTTGAATGCCATAATCCAGACAATGAACATTCTTAAATCCACAAATATTTTCCAGTATGGATGACTAGGAAGAATTTGTTTAGTTGATTATGAGCTAAGGAGGATCTGTATCATCACAGGATTTGATTCAATGGATCCATGGTATTATTTCTGAACTGGAGAACTTGTTTGTTGAACATCTCTTAGGATCTCAAGTTTAGAACTAGAAGAAACCTAGAGACCATTCTAATCCAGCTTGAGATAGGAGCAGGGATGCAGATGAGTGAGGTTACTTGCCCAATATTATGGAAACAATAAATGGTAGAACTGGGATTTAGATCCAGGATTTCTGATCCCAAATTCAAGGTTCTTTTCTCCCGTGTAGCATTTTCTTCACCAGTGTATAAGGGACGGGGTTTTGCAATATTTGCAATAATGTTTGTCCTTCATTTCTCAAAGAAGTCCAGCATCAGAGAGGTGATATCATGACAAGCATGTGAATTGGATTTGAGTGAGGTGAAGCTGGATTAAGTCACTAGCTTCACTTTCTTCTCCATCTGGGTCCAGTGTCCAGATATGAATCAGGACAAATGGAGATGGCCCAAGATGTGAAGAAGCCATGGTTAAGTGACTTGCCCAAGGTGAAACAATTAGTAAGTGAGTGATGCTAGATTTGAACTCCTGTCCTCCTGAGTCCAAGGTTAGTGCTCTATCCACTGCAACTACCAAGCTTCCCTGGGTTATGCAAATACCCTTGCTAGACATACATTTCTTTGTTTTATGCCTCTGTTAAAGTTACAACTTGACAGATCACTGAACAAAGTCATTTCCATGTTGGTTTAGAAATCAGGAAAAAAATGAACTTGTGACAAGACTGAAATGGAATAGGCTGCCTTGGAAGGTAGATCATGGAAATAGTGAATTTCTCATACCTGGATGGGAAACTCAATAAAATACTAGATGACCATAATTCAAGGTAGGTGGACTTTATTTATGTTTTTGGATACTGATTGGTCCTACAAAGATTATAGCACAGTTGAGTGGTCCAGTGGATAGAGCACTGAGCTCAAGATAAGAAGACTTTAGTTAAAATTCATTTTCAGACACTTCCTAGCTATGTTTCCTTGAGCAAATCACTTGACCTCTGTGAGTTTTCATATCTATAAAATGGAGGTAATAATAACATCCATCTCCCAAGAGATGGATCTGTACAGAAAACATTTTGTGACTTTTAGGGCACTATAAATATTTTAACATCCTTTTCAACTCTGAAATTAATAAACCAGAGTCACAACCAGCTATTAAGATCATACAAGATGTCTAAAAAAAAGTCTTAGTATTGTTTTCTCTTCTTTAAAGCTTAAAATGGCATTAGACTTTTGGGTCTGTTATGAAAGGAAAAATTAGGAGCTATGGATGGAGGCTACCCAAAGGCAACCTGAGGCTTAACATCATGAGGAAAATTTTGCTAATAATTAGAGGTCTCCCAAAGTGGAATGGACAGCCCTGAGGAAGTTTGGGGGAGGTTCCTTCTCCTTGCAGATATGGTAGAGTGGAGATTTTTTTGTATCTAGGTTGGACTAGAGAGTTACTGGGTCCCTCTTTAACTTTAACTTGGCAATTCTTTAAGCAGGACTCAAAGCCAGGCTCCAAGATTTTTATCATCTTTCAAGTTCAAAAATGCTTTCATATTAAGTATCTTCATTCACCAATTGGGAGTAATGTTATTGTGCTTTCTTTTAAGATTAGAAGTCTGAGGACTGGATGACTAACATTTCACTTGTTCAATATCAGTTCTTTTTGAATCCTACTCTTTGTTCTTCCTTTAAAATATTATTATTATTATTATTAGGTAGCATTTATTCAGTGCCTTCTAGTGTTTGTACATTTTATGAATATTATCTCATTTGGCCCTCAAAACAATCCTGGGAGGTAGGCACAAATCTTCTTATTTTATGGTTGAAGAAACTGAGACAGATTAACTTACTTGCCCAGAACTACACAGCTAGGAAGGGTTTGATGCCAGATTTGAACGCAGGTCTTCCTGACGTTGTACCTAGCATTCAAAACACTAGACTTTTAGTTGTTAGATGGCACCATCAGGACAGCCATAGCTCTGAAGTCAGGAAGTCTGGAGTTCAAATCAAGTCTCAGACACTTAATAGCTGTGAGACCTTGGCCAAGTCACTTAACCTTGACTGTCTCACATTCAGGGCCATGTCCAGTCATCCTAATTCATAAATCTGGTCTCTGGACCCAGATGGCTCTGGAGGAGAAAACAAGTCTGGTACCTTAGCACAACATTCTCTCAAATTCAATTCACGGGCATGTCATAGCATCACTTCCTTGATGTAACTGTCCTCTAGGAAAATGGAGGAAAAATATCATCATCATCATCATCAAAATAAATATATAATGCTTAATAAAGATGTTAAAACATTGTTTCTTTTTATGCTTGAATCCAAATTTCCTCTCAGTTTTATCAGTAAATCTATCCACGTCTCCAGATATATGTTCATAAATCTCTATTGCTAAGTCCATTCTCCACATGGGCGCCAGGTGCTATGGCTTCATTATGGATCTATGATTCCCTCAGGGAGCTGAGTGCAGATTTCACCCTAGAGGGAGGGTAAAATCCCCGACAGGATGCAGGGTACATTCTTTTTTTGAGGAGACATAGGATAGAAGCTTTCTCCTTACAATATTTTCCAGAGAAGGATCTCAAAGCATATGCTCTACAAACACCATTCTCTATGGAGATAAGAGTGAACTCAAACATCATGGCAAAACTCAGCCATCTGGTCAGAGGAGCAGAAGGAACCAAGTGACATTTGCCCTGAAAAGGGTTAGCTTGGAGATCATATAGGATCACAGACTCATAGATTTAGAACCTTAAAGGTCATCAAATCCTACATCATCATTTGAAATATGAGCCACCTGAGGCATAGAGAGGCAAAGGCACTTGTCCAAGGTCACATGGTTCTTAAATGGCAGAGTTGAGATTCAAATTCACTTCCTCTCAGTAAATTTCACATAATTTTTACTGTACCATATTTTGTAGCTGAGGAAACTGAGTCCCAGAGAAAAATCATAACTTTTCCAAATCCTAAGATCACAATTTAGAATTGGAAGGGATTGTCAATCTCATTGAACCCTTTTTCTTTATTTTTGTTGTTTGTTCTGAAATGGGGTTTCCCTTGCTCACTGAAGATGACCCCACAGTCAATTGTCAGGACATCTTAGATCAACTCCTTTCCTAACCTGGGCTGTTCATCCCTCCTCAGTAACCATTCCCAAGGATTCACCACATTGGTACCAGGCAGTGAGAACACTTGATTGCCTTTGGTCCAACTGTTGCTTAGAGCTCCCGAAGTTAAGTCATCCAATAGCTCCAGTCACTCCAGTATAAGAGAATTCAGGCATGTGCTGTCACACTGGTCCATCTCCTTATTTCACAGATGAGTAAACTGAGGCTTAGAGAAAGTGAACCAATTTCTCACAGTCATATGTTTAGTTAAAAACCTGAGGTGGTATTTGAACCTAGGTCTTCCTGACTCTCTTTGCTACAGAATAGAGAAGGAACATTTCCCAAGTTCTCCACTAAAGCCATCATGCTTCCTAATCTTTCCCCAGCAGCATCATGATGGGGTGAAGGATGGGAGGTTTCCTTGAGCTTTCAGCCTTCCTCATTAAGTAAAAAACCATGAGAAGGAAAAATGAGTCTCCTGGGGGCTTTCCCCCACTCTCTGAATATAGCCCTGCCTCTGGTCTCCTCTGTTCCTGTCTGACTCCTGAAGAAGGCTTGTTTCTGTTCCTCTCCAGCTGGCCCTGCAGTCTGTCATCAACAGAGCTGCCAACCTTCTCGAACACTGACCCTTGAATAGCACTGAGTTGTGTTTGAATTTTCAGAATTCACCTCTCTTTTCATCCTCTTTATCAGAGCCAGGCCAATCCCAGGTAGGAGAGTGGTTTGGCTGCTTTTCCCTGGTATTGAAACAGATGGGCAGGACCTGAATACTTCAATCCAGGCCATTCTTCTCAAATGGAAGAGAAGAGAAAGAGTAGGTTTGAGGATCTGGGAGGAGAGAAAACTCACTTTCTCTTTTGATTTTTGATTTTTTAGGTGTTTTGATTTTTTAAATTTGTTTTTGAAGTTGTGTCTTTTTTGTTTTTTATTTCACCTAGATTTCATCCATGTTCTTTCTGCTACTCTTCCCTAACTTTTACAATGAAGATTTATAAAAAGAAGGAACAGAAGGAAGAAAAAAAAATTCAGTAAAACTTATCAATACACTGGGAAAAAATGTGACATTAATATGAAATCCCCCACATTCATGCAAACCTCCATTCCCTGCAGAGGAGTAGAGAGAGGTGATTTCTCTTCTCTTGGCAAATTCAGTTTGGAACTGTTGTTCACTCCATTGACATTATTGTAGTCATGTTTATATTGTCTTTGAGTTATTCTCATTTTGCTCTATACTGGTTCATATACATCTTTCCATAATTATCTATATTCATTAGTCATCATTTATCATAGTAATATTTTATTATGGTTATATACTATCATATGTTTGGGCATTTCCCAAAGAAAGGAAATCTATTTGGTTTTTAGTTGGTGGTGATGTTAATAATATATACACACATAATCAATGCTATAAATATTTTTGAGTATATAGAGATGTTTTTCAATGATATCCTTTTAGTATATACCTAACAAGAAATCTCTGGGTATGAATATACCTATGGAATCATAGGTATGATTATTTTAGCAACTTTAAATAATTCCAAATTGCTTATCAGAATAGTAGTACTAATTCACAGATGTACCAGCAATGCATCAATGCACCTATTTTTCCACAACTCCTCCAATATTGTCTATTCCCATCTTTAGTTTTCTTTGTCACTTTGTTGAAGTGAAATGAAACTTCAGGATTATTTTGATTTGCATATTTCTTATCTTTAATAGTTTGAAACATTCCTTTACATAATTATTAATGGTTTGCAATTCTTCTTGTGAGAATGTTTTGTCCATATACTTTGAAAATTTATTTTTGAATAGCCTTTGGTTTTATATAGTTCTGTTAATTATCTATATATCTATATCTACATCATATATATATACATATATATGTATATATATATATATGTATATATATATATATATATCCAATTGGATCCTAAACCCTTATAAAAGCAATTTGGTCCATAGTCATATGAATAATTGCTCTAAATATTACTTATTAGAGAAATGCAAATTAAAGTATCTCTGAGGTACTACCTCACACCTCTCAGATTGACCAATATGATGAGAAAAGACAATGATCAATGTTGGAAGGGATGTGGGAAATCTGGGACACTAATACATTGTTTGTTGGTGGAACTGTGAACTCATTCAACCTTTCTGGAGAGCAATTTGGAATTATGCCCAAAGGGCAATAAAAATATGTATACCTTTTGATATAGCAATACCACTACTGGGTCTATACCCTGAAGAGATCATGAAGAAGGTAAAAATATCACTCACATAAAAATATCCATAGCAGCTGTTTGTGGTGGCAAAGAATTGGAAATTGAGTGAATGGCCATCAATTGGGAAATGGCTGAACAAATTGTGGTATATGTATCTTATGGAACACTATCGTTCTATTAGAAACCAGGAGGGATGGTATTTCAGAGAAGCCTGGAAAGACTTGCATGAATTGATGCTGAGTGAGATGAGTAGGGAAAAAAAAGAACATTATACACCCTAACAGCTACATGGGATTGATGATCAACCTTAATGGACTTGCTCATTCCATTAGCTGAATAATCAGGGACAATTTTATGGTATCTGTGATGGAGAATACCATCAGTATTCAAAGAAAAAACTGTGGAGTTTAAACAAAGACCAAAGACTGCTACCTTCAATTTTATTTTATTATTTTTTATTTTTTTATTTTTTTTAGGTTTTTGCAAGGCAAATGGGGTTAAGTGGCTTGCCCAAGGCCACATGGCTAGGTAATTATTAAGTGTCTGAGGCCGGATTTGAACCCAGGTACTCCTGACTCCAGGGCTGGTGCTTTATCCACTGCACCACCTAGCCGCCCCCCACCTTCAATTTTAAAACAAAAGGTTGCTTACATAATTTTGTTATCTCTAATATCTCTAACATTAAATTTTATTTAAATGTTCCATTTTAATTTTATAATACATGATATTTTAATCTGTCTCCAACTGTTGCATGGTTGACACCTAGGTCCAGTGGATATCATAGAGGGTATGAAATCATGAACAACTGGATTCAAATCTAACAGCACCAGAATTTTTTAGATAATTTTTTAAAAGTCTAGTTGCTAAGAGCAGGTAGTACAGTGGATGAAGCACTGGCCCCGGAGTCAGGAGGATCTAAGTATTCAAGGATACGATTTTTCTCTCAATACATTCTATTTTGATTATTAGCATGAAATCAATGTAAAGATTATCAGATTGTCTTCTGTTGGGGGAGGGGAAAATTATAAGATTCAAAACATTACAAAAATGATAGGTAGAAACTACTATTTATATAATTGGAAAACAAATAAAATATTTATAAAAAAAAGGCAATTTGATACATTTTTTCCCAATCAACTATTTCAGCACTATTTGTTTAAAAATATTTCTATTTCATATAGTAATATTTATGTATTTTATCTTTTGTAATACCTCTATCCCTTGTTCCATCATCATCTTCATCATTTTCATCACCACCATCATCATCATGATGCCCTTCTTTTCTAGATTTCTTTTGCTATTATCTTTGTTATTCAGACCTTGTGTTCAATTTGAATTCATTGTGGAATATGCTGACATTTGTCAGTTGCTGGTTGCCTACATTTCAAAACTGGAAGAGATGTTAAATTGCAGTAAGAACTTTCTGAAAATAAAGTTATATATTTTCCCCTCATTCAAGATCACAGACTTTCTGAAATTTATATGTGGACTTCTTGAGGTCCTAAGGATTGCGACTTCAGAATTCCTGATTTAAGCCTCATTTCTACCAAAATGTTTTTCAGTTATCCCAGGGTTTAATGTAGGTTTTCAGGTACATTAAAGATTTAGTTATTTTATTTCTTTGTTTCTAATTCTACCTTGTGTAGTCTGTTCCATTGATATAATTTTCTGTTTTTTAACCAATACCAAATGGTTTTGATGACTGCTCTATTATGATATAATTTGTTGTTCAGAAATGCTAATCTCTTGCATTTCTACTCTTTCCCCCCCAATTTCCCTTAATATTGAAGAATTTTTTCTTCCAAATTAAGTTTATTTATTTCAATTCTGGTCTTTAAAATTATTCCTTTGGTAGTTTGATTAGCAGAGCATTATGCCAATCTGTATAATCTATAAATTAATTTTGGTAGCATAGTCATTTTAAAAAATAGATTAGCTAAGTCAGTCATGGACAATTAACCATTCCTCTAGCCATAGAAGTTTTCCTTTATTCTTTTAAACAGAATTTTGTAACTGAATCTATACAAGTATTGAGTTTACACTTGTATAGATTGATTCCCAAACTTTTGTGCATTTTAGTAATTTTGAGTGGGATTTCCCTTTTAGTACTGCTTTTTTTTTAGGTTTTTGGGGTTAAGTGGCTTGCCCAAAACCACACAGCTAGGTCATTATTAAGTGTCTGAGGCTGATTTGGACTCAGGTACTCCTGACTCCAGGGTTGGTGCTCTGTCCCTGTGCCACCTAGTCACCCCTCTGCTTTTACTTTTGAAAAATAAAAAGTAGTTCTATATTGGGAGTAGTTAGTAATTTTAAACATATCTCATATAAATATTGAAATTTGCAAAATTTTCATTTTGTTAAATTGCTTTTTTTTGGTAAGGATTGATAGCAATGTGATATATAATATGTGTTTGGTATTTAGTTTTCTATTCTAAATAGAGTAGGCAAGGCATTTGGGGGGAGGGGTTCATCAGTTCAAATATGGTATAGATTTGTGTAAAGATTTTTTAGCTGGTCCAGGGGGTAGACTTCTCTCTTTTTCCTTTCCATATAAAACTGTGGATAATTTTTGTGGGCTTATGTTATAGTCTATGACTGTGCTAAAAGCATTATCTCAATGAGGTTCTTTCTTTGGAATTCTTTCATTTTAAAATCAGTAGCAGTTGGACTTATTTTGGGGGGAGGTGAGGCAATGGAGTTAAGTAACTTGCTCAAAGTCACACAGCTGGTAGGTATCTAGTGTGTGAGGCTAGATTAGAATTTAGATCCTCCTGATTCCAGGGCCAATGCTTTATCCAATGGACTACTTGCTCTTAGACTTTTAAAAAATTCTCTAAAAAATTCTCTCATTGTTCAATTTGAATCCAGTTGTTCCTGATTTCGTACCCTCTATGAGATACACTGGGCCTGAGCTGTCAACCATGCGACATTTGGAGACAGATTAAAATCCCATCTAATTCCCAACAGCAAAATTAGCAGCAATCCAGAAGTATGTATTCATCATTTACCAAAGGCTAAAATTAATATCCCATCCTAAATCCTTGAGATTAAAAGAAAAAGAGGAAATAGCATCTGTTCCCTCAGAACTTACATTCCAATGGAGAATGAATGGTCATTGAGATTCCTTCTAAATGCCTATGGATATTATAATGGAGGTCTGGCTCATCCTAAAGGAGTCTTCTCCACATTGAGATATTTGGAAGACTGCTTCCTATGCCTATGTAAGGACATGGAACTTAAAGAGAATGTGGAGCATATATGGACCTTCTCTAATGGGTTCAGGTATGACCACCTTCTTGGTGATGAAGAGGCTATTTAATCAGCAGCTGAGGCATTCAAGTTTAGCTTATAGCCTCTTTGCCTCAGCATTCTTGGAAAGCTTTATGACTCTTTCATTCTTATCAATGAGTGCAGGGAGTTGAGTCTATTATCTTGTGAATTCAAAAGGTCCAGAGGGTGCCTTAGAACTTCAACATGCCAGAGTTTGGGTTTGGGGCCAGGACAGCTTCAATGCCCCAAGAAGCAACCTTCAAAGGGGGATCTTGAGAACCTCAGTCCAACAGAAGCTGATATCAGGACTCATCCAATAGCAATGCTGCATTTGATATTTTGACATTTCAGAGTTCAGGTTTTTAGTCACCAAATTCATGTCTGAGGCACTCTTCAGGCACTTCAAACTCACAAGGTCACAGACTCCACTCCTTTTTCTGGTCACCATGAGTGAAGGAGGCAATGATCCCCCAACAAGAGTACTAGGACAAGAAAAAAAAGCAGGAGGTTGAAGACTGATGAACCTCTAATAAGCTGCCTCCCTGGCAATAGGCTACCCATGAGTAGTTTCAGATGGACAGGAACTCTAAAGAACCATTGGAGAAAAAAAATTCAAGTCACCTAGTAAAGGGTGAAAAAGAAAAAAGGAAAATCAGGGGAGCACCGGCCCTGGAATCAGGAGAACCTGAGTTTAAATTCAGCCTAAGACACTTCATAATTACCTAGCTGTGTGACCTTGGACAAAGAAGAGACTCAGAATGGAAGAAAGAAGAAAAGAGAGGTTGAGAAGGGTGTCATCTCGTAGACTAGCTAAAGATCTTTACCGAGGGTATGTTAAAAAATTCTCAATATACTTTGCCCAGTATATCAATGAAATATGGAATAGAAATACCCATAAATTAGATTTAAAAATAAAATCAAGAGAACATATACATATTAAAATGACACAGCTCACATTAAAAGGATTCATGTGGTACTAAATACTTACAAAATTCATCTTAGATTTTAATGTTTTACAAATTTCAACATTTGCATGATGCAGTATGTTGACCAACTGAAATTTTTCAAGCACCCATGGGGCTACAGATACAAAGAAAGGCAAAAGACAATCTCTGCTTTCAAAGAGCATGGAGGTCATGTAAGAATTGTGTTCAAGATATACATAGTGTAAACTGGGGGAAGTCTTAGAGATGTCAGAGTCTTTCCATTTACCAGGTCTATGTCTTATGTGTCCTAAAATCATTCTTTTTTATTTTTTTATTTTTTAGGTTTTTGCAAGGCAGATGGGGTTAAGTGGCTTGCCCAAAAGTCATATAGCTAGGTAATTATGAAGTGTCTGAGGCCAGATTTGAAGTCAGGTACGTCTGACTCCAGGGCCGGAGCTCTATCCATTGTGCCACCTAGCCGCCGCCCCCCCCCCCCCAAATCATTTTGAAGAAGGTGGGGCTTTAGCTGAAACTAAAGGAAGCCAGCGAAGCCAAGAAGTAGAAGGGACATTGTTTCAGGCACAGGAGACAGGCCAATGCCACTGAATCCAGACTGAGATGTCCAGGAGGCATTTGAAGACTGGATCATTGGGAAGGGGGTAAGAGTCAAGAAGTCCCAATCAAGGGCAGCTAGGTGGCACAGTGGATAGAACACTGGCCCTGGAGTCAGGAGGACTTGAGTTCAAATTCAGCCTAAGAAACTTAATTACCTAGCTGTGTGGTCTTGGGCAAGCCACTTAACCCCATTGCCTTAATTAAAAATTAAAAAGAAAAAGAAGTCCCAATCAACCAACCATTGGAACATTTGTTTTTTCTTGGCAAAGAAATTGGCATGATTTACCATTTCCTTCTCCAGGACAATGAGTTCCAGAGAGGTTGCAGGATCTTAGATTTAGAGTTGGAGGGGACCTCAGAATTAACCTTATTTTGTACAAGACAACCAGATTCTCTCCAAAAAGCAAAGTGACTTACTATGTCATTAGAGGTTGCTTACAACAGTACTGGCACACAAGCTCAGGTCCTCTGGCTCCAAATTAATGTTTATTTTACTGTACCCTAAGATCAGGGGCAGCTGGGGGGGGGATGGTTACCAAAGGGCATAAAGTGCCAGACCTAAAGACAGGAAGATTCATCTTCACAGTTCAAATCTGATCTCATACACTTACTGGCTATGTAGCCCTGGGTAAGTCACTTAAACCTGTTTGCCTCAGTTTCCCCACCTATCAAATTAACTGGAGAAGTAAATGGCAAGCCACTACAGAATCTCTTCCAAGAAAGCCCCAAATGGGGGTCTGAAGAGTAAGCCATGACCAAAAATCCACTGACCATTATCCAAAATAGCAGGATCATAGATCTAAAAGTAGAAGGAATCTCAAAGGCCATTTGTTCCAAAGCTTTCTTTGAAGAGGATGAGCAACTTGTCCATAACCACCCAGCTAGGAAGTATGTGAGGCTGGATTTGAACTCAGATTTTTTGATTCCAAGGTTGGTGTTCTATCCACTGTGCTACCTAACTATTCCTCTAATTGGCTAATCACATTATTCTCCTGAGATGATGGTGTTTGTCCTATCTCAAAGCAGACCATGACATCATATGATGCCATGACAACCACATGGATTGGATTGAGTGAGGAAGTCATGCTAAGATACCAGTCTCACTTTCTCTTCCAAAACCACATGGGTCCAGTGATCATATATAAATCAGGATGACTGAAGATGTTCTAGATGCAAGGCAATCAGGGTTAAGTGAAATGCCCAAGGTCACACAACAGATAAGTGTCAAATGTCTGAGGTGGGATTTGAACTCACATCCTTCTGAATCCATGACCAGGGCTCTATCCACTGTATCACCTAACTGCCCTACTCTCCTGAGATAATGAGATCAGCAATGAATTGTATAAAAGTTGCTAGCTTCCCAATTTCCAATGATGTTGGGAAGAGGGATTATGAGAAGCCTGTCCCATGATTTAAAGAAGCACCCTTCTTAAATAACCTGAATGATTGAGGATGGAAAGAGAAATGAACGAAGTTTGGAGTAAAGTAGGAAGGTAAAGAAAAAACTGAATGTCTCTTTGTAATAAATCTTGGGTTCCAAGGAAAACAGTTGGATCGACTACCATCCAGTAATCACTGGTCTGAATCACTCAACCACCAAGGTTTATTAAAGCTTCTTCAAAGTGCCAGATGCTGTTAATAATGATAATAATATTTTGATATCTCTTTAAAGTTTGAAAGACTTTTAAAAATAGTATCTCATTCTATCTTCACAATGACCCTGAGACAGAGGTGCTTTTATCCCCATTTAAAGATGAGAAAAACTGAAGCACATGGTTAAAGGATAGGCACAGACATGTGGCTAGGAAGTATCTGAAGCTAGATTTGACTTTATGTACATAGAATATTTAGAAATTGAAGTGAGGAGTGGCTAGGTGGAGCAGTGGATAGAGCACCAGCCCTAAAGTCAGGAGGACCTGAGTTCAAATCCGGCCTCAGACACATAATAATTACCTAGCTGTATGGCCTTGGGCAAGCCACTTAACCCCATTGCCTTGTAAAAACTAAAAAACTAAAAAATAAAATTAAAGTGAGACAAATTTTACTGTTAATAAACTCCAATTTAAGTAGGGGAGATAACACATAAGGGAAGGGTCAGTGGTTGGGTGATGCAAAGGTCCAGGAGTTCTTAGGGAGCATACAAAGGTGAATAATAGCAACTGGAGAAAGGGAATCAGGGAAAACCTCCTAAGAGAAATTATAATTTAATCTTAGTCCTGGAAAAAACTAGTGATTCTCAAAATCAGAATTGAGATAGAATTCCAGTATGATAAATGGATGGCTTAGAAACCCATTTTACTTTGACACAAGTTGGAATTTTAAATGAAAAATTTCTCTAGAGTTTGGCCTTTTGAAAATTGAGGGACAGATTAGATGATCTCCAAGGATCCACTCAACCCTGACATTTCTTTTACTAAGGTCCCTCCCAGTTTTGACATTTTCTGTTCTAAGCCCCTTCCCAGCTCTGAAATTACATTTATTTTTAGGTTTTTTTGCAAGGCAAATGGGGTTAAGTGACTTGCCCAAGGCCACACAGCTAGGTCATTATTAAGTGTCTGAGACCAGATTTGAACCCAGGTACTCCTGACTCCAGGGCCGGTGCTTTATCCACTATACCACCTAGCTACCCCTGAAATTGCATTTTCTAAACCTCTTCCAGTCTTGACATCCCCTGTTCTAAGGCCCTTCCCAGTTCTGATATTCTATGTTCTAAGGTTCTTCCCAAATTTGACTTTCCCTGTCCTAAGGCCCCTCTCAGCTCTGACATTTTTCCCTATTTTTAAAGCCTCTCTCAGGCTCTGACACTTTATGTTCTAAGGTCCTTCCCAATTTGATGTTCCTTTCTCTAAGGGTCCCTCCCAGCACTGGCATCCTTGTTCTTAAGACCCCTCCCAGTTCTTAAATTACCTTTTCTAAGACCCTTTCAGTCTTGACATTCTCAATTCTATAGTCCTCCCCAACTTTGATAGGCCCTTGTTCTAAGGACCATTCTCAGCTCTGACATTCCCTGTTCTAATGCCCCTTCAGTCTTGACACTCCTGTTCTAAGGCTCTTCCCAGCTCAGATAGTTGATATGCTAAGGCCCTTTCCAATTTTGCTATCCCCTGTTTGTAGACCCCTTCTAGCTCTGGCCAGGTCCGTTCCCCACTGTCTGACATTCTATGTGCCAAGGATTATATTCTGAAATCCCATCGAGCTCTTTTAGAGTGCATTCAAACACCCAGTAGTCTAAGTTCCTGGCCTGCTTGGATGCTTCCTTCTCTGTTCTAAGCCGTGTATCCCTCTATGAATTTAAGATACTGTACACAAGGCAATGCCATTGATTCTGCTCTGGTGTCATAGTTGCCTTCAAATAAAAGACCATGAGTGCACCCAGAGAGGTCTTGGTTCTAAGAAATAAAAGAACTGTTAGGAAAGCCCCCCTCCCCAACCTTACCCTTACTGGAGGCTTTGCCAGGGCTGGGAGCTGGCCAGCCCTCCCAATTCATCAGAGATGTCAGGCTCCCCGTGCTGGATGAGACATAAATCAACTGTAAGAAGGTATGAAGGGGGAGGGAAGAAGTCATGGGGAGAAGAAAAATTGGTCAAGTGGGAGAGGGGAGAAAGAGGGAGAGAAGAAATGAGATCAAAGGCAGAAATTCATCAGAGATAACAGAATTATTTATTGTCCCTGCTGCTCCAGCCTCTCTCTCCCTTTGAGGCCTCTCTGATGATGTATTTGACTGTCTCTGGCCCAGCTGTTCTCCAAGGAATCCCCCAGCCCCAAGCCAACACGTTGGTTTCATCACCCATGCCAGGGCTCCCCCCCCCACCCTGCTAGCCTACCAAACCTTTTGATCTCCTGTCCTGGTGGTGTCTACGTGCCAAGGTTTGCAGTACTCCCAGCTCTAGTCTGATCAAAATTTTGGGGGCTGCTTTAGGGGCAGGGAAACCAATCTACCAAGATGTCCCTTTGAATTTCCCTCATCATTCATTCATCTGTTTCTTTATCAACCTGTGGGACCATTTCATCAATTATTAGTCAATGTCCTCAAGAAATTCTTTCCCTGTATTTGAAGGAATGAAATAACAGGAAAGAAGGAAGAAAAATAGAGCAGGCCTCCCTTCCATGATTCTGTCTCAAAGGTTCATTTAGATCTTGGTAGATTTTGGTCCCTCTCTCCATCCCAATCCTATAATGGAAATGACAATAGATTTGGAATCAGAAAACTGAAATCTGGACCTCAGAGAATGGACATGACCCTTCCTCTTACGTAGTTTATATAAGAGTGGTAGAAATTCAGATTACTTATCCCCTATAAATTGGAGAGATCCAAAGGGGAAGCGAAACAAATATTTATAAAGCACCTACTGTGCATACTCAGGGCTTTAAAACACATGGGCCAGGAACTTAGAAAGCTTTTTTTTTTGGGTTTTTTTTTTTAGGTTTTTGCAAGGCAAATGGGGTTAAGTGGCTTGCCCAAGGCCATACAGCTAGGTAATTATGAAGTGTCTGAGACCGAATTTGAACCCAGGTACTCCTGACTCCAAGACCAGTGCTTTATCCACTACGCCACCTAGCCGCCCCTTAGAAAGCTTTTATAAAAGCTAAGAACTGCATTTTTATCTTCTCTGGAGGTGTTATGAGCTAGTTAGAATATTTACCTCTTTCATTTAAGACTGGACATGGGATTATTATTGAGGTAGGGCAGTGCTGTCAAATTCTCATAAAAACTGGAGCCATGAAACTGTACAGAAGGATCCCTGTGGGTTGCATGCTTATTTAAATATTGTGAATGTGTGGTTTTCTATTTTTCTATTTATTTTGTTAGGTATTTCCCAATTTCATTTTAATCCATTTCAATTGCTCTCTGGAATGTCAGACAGACCCAGGTCTCATGACTGACCCTTTTGGGCTAGAATACTGATACATTATGTGACTTGGTCACTTAATCTTGTTGGCCTCAATTCCCTCATCTGAAAAATAAGATGAAGAAGGAAATGACAAACCATTCTAGCATCCTTGCCAAGAAAACCACACAGACTTGTGTGATCCATAGGGTCACAAAGAGTAAGACATGACTGAACAGCTAGACAAGGTAAATCAGTGTGTAAGGCATCTAGAATTGGAGTCAATTAAGATCAGAATTCAAATCCTAACTCAAATATTACTTTTATGATCCTGGGAAAGTCATTGTGAATCCAACCTCCACAGTTTGCAGGTGAGGAAACTGAAGACCATAGAGTTAATGGTTTCTAAGGTCCCTTTAGAACTAATTAGAACACAAAAGTTATAAAGACTAAGGCCCTTGGAAAATCCCAGAACTCTCCAGGATGTGTTCTGGGTGGAAGGATTTAGTGGATATCTCCAGGCACTAGCAGATGGTCCAGTTAACATGCCAGGGACTTGACTTCCATATCTTCCTTTCAAGTGTGATTCAAATGACACATCTAACAAAAGACTTTTGTTTTTAATCTCTACAGTGATTAGGATCTTAACCCATACTCTCTCTCCCTTAGATTATTTTGTATACCTTGCACTTATCTGTGTTCAAAGTATCAGATTTAAAACTGGAAGGGATGGATGAGGTCATCTAGCCCCAACTGCATAATTTTACAGGAAAGTTTACAGGAAATTGAAGCCTAAGATCACATAGGCAACTAAATATATCCAGAGCTCTTCTCCTTGCACTATGCTCCCCCATGAAAAAATCCCTGATGGAGTTTCTAGTGTAGTGGAATAGGGACATGATGGGACATGTCCCATTTTCCCATGCCTTCCTAAAGATTTTTCCTTCAGTAACCTGAAGTAGGATTGGTCTGTTCCATTTTCCCTTTCAAAACTGTAAGCCAGAAGTGTCCAAAGTGACATCAGACCAGTAGAAGATTGCACCTTGAGGAGCATCAAAGGAGACTGAAGAAGACTGGCAACTTTTTGCTCCTGCAAGGCAGGGTGTGAATATCTAACAAGGAAGAGAGAGTTTCATATCAATAGGCTTTGGGATGGATTATATTGAACAAAAATTGACTTCCAATGGGAAATTGTGCTGAAGGTGTTCACTTTCCTCCTCATCACTGACCACAACTGCCACCAATGGATAGAGAGGTTTAGGAGCCCTTGTAGTGGTACCACCCCTCATGCTTCTAGTTATCATTTCAGCCCAGACTCTCAGCCATCATCTAGGAAAGCAAGTTCTGAAGATAGGTTGCCAAGAATCATCAGAAACTACCAACCATCTGTCCTTAACAGGGTAGGCAAGACATTTTAGCTGAAAAAAACATGGCATGCTGAGGGGAAGACAGGAAGCAGCATGGACTAGGCAAATTGGACCACCACCTCCATCACTTTGACTACCCAAGAACCCTTGGGATTACAATTCTTTAAGCCAGAGTCTTGGGTATCATCCCCTTGAAGGGATACAGTTGACAATTGTGTCTGCAGGTGTTATAGTCACAGTTCTATGAAACCAAAAAGTTCCAAGACCTGGTTGATGGTTCAGGATCAGCTGTTATCATGTCATCAGTTTACATGACATTATAAAAGAGACAACACCATCTGCTTTGCGTTAAGGACAAGATATTTCCATCTGAATTGCAGCTGAAAAATTACACATATGTTGCTTTCTTCATTAGAACATGAGCTCCGTGAGAAAAGCAGAAAGGAAAGAAGGGAGGAAATATTTATTAAGCATCTATTCTGAGTTACACTTTGTAAATATTATTTCATTTTTTTGCTGGGAGGTAGATACTATTATTCTCATTTTTCAGGTGAGGAAACTGGGGCAGGCAGGTTATGTGACTTGCCTAAGGGTTAACAGCTAGTATGTGGGGACTAGATTTGCCTTCCTGACTCCATATCCACTGCATCCCTCCATCTATGAGCTGGAACTTTGATTTTTTATTTTGTATCTTCAGCACTTAGGACAGTCTCTAAAAAGTGCTTTTTTCACTCATTCACTGAACCTTCCCCCTATCCCTCTACTCCATTTCTTGAAGAATCTAGAGGGTACCATAATGCTCAGTGTTTTGAACCTGGAGTCAAGAATACCCGAGTTCAATTACAACCATCGATCAATACCACCGATAATATTGATTAATATACTAATTAACATATATTAATATACAATGACTGTGACAATACAATTAATAATGTTATTATTGTGTTAGTTATCTGGGTTAATATTAATGATATGCTATTAATAAATATTACTATTAATAACTAATTTTATGGAATGCTTTAAGGTTAGAAAGCATTTTATGTGTTTGATCTCAATAATAATAGCATGAATAACTATTGTTATGTTGTACTTTAAGGTTTATAAAGCACTCATATTGCTCTTTAATAATAGTAATGGTCAGAGTAGAAATAATTTATAATTTCTTTAGTAATAGCAATAGTCATAATAATATCCACCATTTACAACATAGGATTTTAGAGCTTGCAGTGTGCTTACCAATACTATCTCATTGGGTGTTCACAACTGTCCTTCATGGACATGGTAGTTGCTGTTATTAATCCCCATTTTGCCAATGGAAAAAATCAAGTCTGAAAGAGTGTAATTGACTTTTCAGGGTCACAAAATTAATGTATCTCAGATAGGATTTGGATTCATTTCTTCATTCCAAGGCCAACATTCCATCTGCAACATGTAGCTGACTTTTAATTAGGACTCTAATAAGCTTTTCTGAGTAGAAATGGACCGGTCCATACACACACACATCTATATGGATGAAAAATCTGATAAATATGTTTTCTATAACTTCCTCTAAATCCATAATAACAATGTTGATGAAAATGATAACAAGAAAATAATGATAATAGTCACCAGAACAGAATCTTAGGGCAAGCTTTTAGGTCCTACAACATCTATGTTTACTATTTTTAGGCTAGATCTTTGTTTTCTAGCTTAAATTCTACGTTTCTCCTCTACTCCAGTCCTTCAACTCTGTCCCTCATACTTTCTTCATTCATCCTCTGCCCACATCCTCACCTCTGGTGGAATAAACACTTTGGTTTGCCTAGAATGTTCAGGAGTTGTCCTATAAAAACAGAATCCATTAAAAGCCACAATTAACACACATCATGTACTTCACTACACCAATGCTTATGAAACTCATTTGACCAAAGGCACTTTTATTTTAAAAAATGTCAAATGCATGTTTTTGAAAGAGTTGATAAATTTAAAATACAGGAAGAGATACGCATTTCCAGACATGGCTGATGTGGGCATTTGTTTTGCCAGAACTATAGCAATGTATCAAGTGTTTAGGCTTTTTAAAATTTAAAAATATTTTTTTCTAGGAATAAGTCCTTTTTTAAATTAATCTGGCCCTCTTCTTGAGCATTTGGAAAAACCTAAGATTAGGTCTAATGCAGACCTTAAAATACCTACATTCCAAATTACACAAAACATAAGACTTCCATAAGATAATTGTAGAAATGTTTCTCTATTTGCATACTTGAGAAGGTGTAAATGTGAAAATTGATATTCATACATTTTGGACTAATGGTTTATCAGCATTCTAAAGTTTTCAAAGTTGCTTTTTGTCATTAGGTCTTTTCTGACCTGTCTGACTCTCTATGTCCCCTTTCTGGGGTTTTCTTGGCAAAGAAACTGGAGTGATTTGCTTTTCCCTTCTGCATCTAGTTTTACAGATGAGGAAACTAAGGCAAAAGTCTAAAGTGACTTGCCCAGGGTCACCTAGCTAGAAGTGTTCAAGTTCAGATTTGAACTAAAAAAGATGAGTCTTCCTGACTCCAGTCCTGGAGCTCTATGCAATCTGATGCCACCTAATTGTTTTTTTAACATGTTGTTAGCATTGTTTAAATGGTTCTGCATTTACAAACTTCAGTCTGGCTTAGTGAATTAAATTGAGATGGAATATCTCAATTTATTATGGAATAACATGCAATTAAATTTATAAACCACAATTTGTTCAATCCTTTCCCAGTAGGACACCCTTCCAAGTTTCTAGTTTTGCATCTTCCCCAAAAAGGGCTATGAAGATTTTGTACTTTTAGATTCTCTTTGATTTCATGTCGTGATAGTCCCCAAGGGAAAGGCAGAGTCAAAGGATTTTTATGTAATTTTCTGAGTGTCACTGAAAATTGATTTCCAGAATAGCAGGACCAGTACTCCAAATGGTGAGTAACATTTGCAGGATACCATAAGGTCAGCTAAGTCCTATATCAGACTAGAAAGCCTGGGTCTAACAAATGAACCTGTGTCTAGAGTTCAAACACTAACCCAAACATGTCTTGAGCCTTTCTTTCGCCAGGAGCTCTAATAAAAATAGATGCTTTTTATAAATTGCCTTAAGTAAGGTGTGGGAGTATAATGTTCACAAGCTTCAGGAGTGAAGGTAGCAATAACTCCAATGAGATAAGAGATTACTTAATATTGCAAATTAGGGAGTGATTATGTCCACTAAAAAACAATTCTTCATTTTTAAAGGACTAAACACAGGTTTCTTTTTCTGGTTGGCAAGTATGAAACTTCGGAGACCTCATGGTAACAGCACTGGCTAGAAGGTCAAAGACCATAGGTTCAAATCCTCACTGATGCTTATTCCCAGAGACATTGGCCACCTTGGTTCACTGGGTCTGTTTTCTCATCTGAACTCCATATATAATAATATAATATGACTTTATAACACATAAAAATATGTGTCAGTTTAGAGGAATATGGTCTAGTTCTTGAATTTCATTAGTAAAGAGAACTTCTAGAAGCTCATAGACCATAGGTTCAAATCCTTACTGATGCTTATTCCTGGAGATATTGGGCACTTTGGCTCACTGGGTCTCAGTTTCCTTATCTGAAGCCCAGACATATTTGAGGAATCTTTCCATCATTCTACATCAGCACCTTCTTTGCAACTTACAGTTAAATGACTTGTTCAGGGTCACAGGGGCAGGATGCTTCAGACCTGAATGACTTCCTAGTAAGGACACAGGGCTAGCCTTCCCAGCTAGAAAGACAGGCAAATCTAATCCTCCATCTGTGACTCTGTTGGATTCAATTATTACTTGCTCTAATCTGTTGGGCTTCTGGACATGCAAGAGAGAGTGATGCCTTTGGCATCAGGAAGAGTCAAGCTAAGTGGTATATTTACTAGAGAGAAGAATGTGAAGATAGGGAATTTGGGGTGATAGAAAGAAAACTGGCTTTACCAAGTGTCACCTCCGACAATCATAAGACAGCTGTAATCAAAGTGTGCTCCTGGAAACTCCTGGGGCTACATGAGATCTTTTCAGGGGGTCCTTGAGGATAAAAGATTTTTATAATAATACTGACATTTAAATTTCATGTACACTTATTATATAAATTATATTAATATATTACACAAAATAATTTATATTTCATATATTCTAATATTTATGTTATATAATTTATAAGACATTTAAATTAAATTAATTCAATTCAATTTAGTCATAAATATTGATATATTTAATTCACAACAACAAGAATTACTGGTGGGGGGCTGCACTTTCCTCAATAATAAAAGCTTTTCATTTCATGTAATTCAAACCATACAGTAACATTAATTTTAAAATATTGTTTTTAAATGCCTTTAAAGTGGTCCCGGGGTGGGGGGGGAGTTGATACTTTTTCTGTACCTTATGGCTTATAGCAATGGTTCTCAATCTGTATTGAGAAAGGCATTTTCCTCACCTCAGTGGTATCTCCCTACATTGATGAAGTCACAGATCCAGATGAGCTAATTATCATTGCTACAAGTCTTGATCATGATCCCCTAGGTATCACCACAAACAGAAGAAAAAAGCCCCAATTTCAAATCTCATATTTAAACATATATTGGACAAGTCACTTAAGGTCAGACTGTTCTCCAAGTTGCCAAGGAAGATAGCTGCTTTGGTAAAGGGAGTTTCCTCATCTGGGAACTCCAATGAGAATCATAAATCACATGTATCTCCCAAAGGTGTTTGGAGGCTCAAATGAGATATTTGTAAACTCAGTCTGTTTCCTCAATTGTAAAAAAAGAATCTTCTAAAATGATAGCAGAGTTAGAAGACCAAGATTTTAGATTTAGCTGTGGACACATCCATACTTTCACACAATAGTCTCATTCGCAGAACTTAAAGGGTCCTTCTCTAAAACTCTAACCCTCCTGGGTGATCATTGAGAGCCTGGTGTCCATAGGTATACCCAGGGAAGATATTCCAGACCAAAACCGGGAAGACAGGCAGAGCTTTGAAATCTGTACAGGATGCCAGCTGAAAACCGAGGCTTTGCAAAATCAAGTTGACAGATGAAGCTGGGGCTGCCCTGTGAGGCAGAGATTCATCCATATTCTGAGTTAAAGAAATATTGCATTTTTAAAGGGGAAAGAAACATATTTAAAAGATGAAGGAAAGACAAAAACTTTCCTGGTCATTAATTATTATAATAAAACAAGGAGGGAAATTCACTTTTAAGCTATATTAAAGCCCCATAATCTTTAAAGAGATAGAGGAGAGCCAGCTGCCCTGGGAAGGAAGAATATACCATTTCTAGTCAAAAACAGGCTATAAGGCTGAGGAGCCTGTTAATGTAGTCCAAGAGAGGAGGGGTATTTTGTGGGCTCCCCGACCACATGGCCACATGGATGGGTCCACCAGGGAGCTGCCCATGATGTGATCAGAGAATCATTGTAAGTCCTCTCTCTCCCCCTTTCTCCCAAGTCTACCACCCCACCTGAAATCTCCCTGCTATGGAGATGTGATTCATTTCTAGCCCCTGAGAAGAACGATCACTTTCAGATTCACATTTGACAATTGGTGAAGAAATATTTCTTGTGTTCCTTTGTTTCCAGCTGTTGGGGATACAAAGACTCATTCATCATACAGTCTTTGCCTTGGTAGGTAGATACTGAGAGGAGAGGTAAGTCTAATAAAAGTCAATCAGTACAGGGGGCCTCAAGGAAACAGATGATTCTAGGAATAAGCAAGGGTTGGAGACAATGAGGCTTAGATCAAAAGTAGGAGAGTCCACCACTTATGACACTTGAGTCAGCCTGGGTTTGGCTATTCCAGCCAGGGAGAGAGTCAATGGAAAGCAGAGAGCTGCCCCTCTCCCTTGACTCCCATAGATGGTAATACCCTGTTTGTCTCACGCCAGTTATGTTTCTGTGAAAGACTCAAATGAGTAGAGTCAAAAGAAGGACATCCTAGATGGGGGGGAAGAGACTTCACTTTCATGGATTATAGCAAGAAGACCTCGATCTAGCATCCAGTTTTTATACTTCTCCCCTTCAGACAACACACCATCAAGTCTCACTGCATCATTTTGGAGGCAGCCATGTGGCACAGTGGATAGAGTTCTGGGCCTGGAGTAAGGAAGTTTTGAATTCAAATCCAACATCAGACACTTAATTGTGTGATCATAGAAAAGTCATATAAACTCTGCCTCAAATGTAAATTGGGGATAAAAATAAGTACCATCCTTTCAAGGTTATTAGGAGAATAAAATGAGACATTTGTAAACTTTTCAACCAGTAAAATGGGAATATTAATAGAGCCCACCTTCCAAGGTTATCGGGAGAATAAAATGAAATATGTGAAAACCTTTTAGTCTCAGTTTTTCTTAACTGTAAGGTGGGCATAATAAAATCTACCCCCCCCCCAAAGTGGTTGAGAGAATAAAATGAGATATTTGTAAAGTAATTAGCAAAGTTTCTGACAGGTAGTAAATAGTAAATAAATGTTTTATCTAAGCCCTATAAAGAAAGAAACAAAGAAGCAAAGGATTTCCTATAACCAGAGGTGATTAGAAGTATGTAGAGAAAAATCTACCTAGAGTAGAAGGGAAGCCTTTCTAAGTTTCCTAGTTTATCTTTTCTATGTGGTTTAAAGAAATCTAGATTAGGAGACAGAAGACTTGGGTGTGTGTGGAGAGGGGAGGGGCGTAATCCTAGCCCTGATTCTTTCCGACTGGGTGACTGACCTTGAATAAATCATTTGTCTGTTTTGGGCTTCAGTTCCTTCATCTGTAAAACAGCAGGCGAGAACTAGATGATTTCTAAGACATCTGTCTCTAGAGCCTATGAAACCTGGGTTTCAATTCCACCTCTCACATGAGTTTGGGCAATTCATTTTACCCTTATGAAATTTCACTCTCATCCTCTCAGAAAATGAGTGTATTGGATCAATTGTGTTTAAAATTGATTTCTCTTTCAATTGCTCAGAAAGTAATTTTGTACAGAAGAAACATTTGACTTTTTCTTAAAGAATTTAATTTGCAAAAAAAATTTAATTTGCCTCAGTTTCTCCTCTTAAAAATAAGGTTAGACAATAGAGTGTTAGATTTCACAATCTTGAATCCTTTCTATCTGAAAAATTCTGAGACTAGATTGAGGTAAGGAATAAAGCTTTCAAAAGGATGTAGGTAATAGATTTCTCCATCTTAATTGAAGAATAGGATTCTTTAAGTTGGGGAGTGTGACCGGCCCTGGAGTCAGGAGTACCTGGGTTCAAATCTGATCTCAGACACCTAATAATGGCCTAGCTGTGTGACCTTGGACAAGCCACTTAACCCCATTTGCCTTGGAAAAACCTAAAAAGAGTTGGGGAGTATGAGCAAAAATTAGAAAACTAGTCTGGGGTTACATTGTAGAAGTCCTCAAAGTCCAAATTAAGGTATTCAAACCACAGATTAGGAGTCAGACCCCAAAATCATGGGTTTCAAGATGTCAGATCCTGACCTCAGAGGTCAGGTAGTCCAACCCTCTTTGACAGTTTAAGAAACTGAAGCTCAGGTAGTGATTTGTTCTCTAAGTAGAAGAGCCACAATTGAAATCCAGGACTTCTGACCTTTGGAAGTTAGGTGGGCCATTGGAGAGAGTGCTAGGCTAGAAATCAGGAATCTTGCCTTAATTACTAGCAGTGTGACCCCTAGTCTCTCAGTCTTGATTTCTTCATTTGAAGAATGATGGTAATAATAACACATCCTAGAGTTGTTGAAAAGAGCACAAGATAACCTATATCAAAGTTCTGTAAACTCTGAAGGTAAACTCTGTTACTCTTTTGAATTCAAATTAATACTCATACTACTGTGCCACACTGTTCTCAAAGGACCTGAGTTCCAATTTTGATTTTGTTAATTGCAATCTGCAGGATCTTGGGTAAGTTGGGTAACCTCTCTGAGGTCATGATTCCTTACCTATAAAATGGAAGGGGGGAATTGGAATATATTAGCCCTGAGGTCCCAGGTTTCTTTAAGTCTGTGATGTTAGGATTTGGGTTTAAACCCCCATCTCTGCTCCTCTGAGTCTATATTATCCAAGCTAACCTCATTCCTTTTCTGAACCTCAGTTTCCACATCAGCAAAATGATGTTTTGCACTAGAAAGGGACTCAGAAATCATCTTGACTGACATTCTCTAATTATAGTCCCTATATTTATACATCTGGAGCTGGAGAGGCTATGAGAGGCCATCTACTTGGATCCCCTCATTTTACAGATGAAGAAACTGAAATTTTGAGAAAGTAAATGATTTGGGTAAAGTCATCCAGGTAATAGGCATCAAAGGTAGGACTGAAACTCTGACTCTAGATTCAGGTTTCTATTCATTTTACCAGGAAAGTTCCATTTTTAAATCTATATTATTTGGAGAACAGGATGTCAAGAAGGGTTAATGGCTAACAAGCCCTTATCCTTGCGCTGTCCTGCCAATATAACTTGATCATAAGAAATTGGCTTAAGGGAATAGCCCCTATCCCCCACCCCAACCCCAGCAAGAATATATGCCTTCCCCAAGGAGTTCCCATGCCTTGATCCACTTGAGCTCCAACATTCTGGACCAGAGATTGCAGGAACCCTCATGTACACGTGGAAAGTTTCAATTTAAAGTCTGACTCCCTTAGATTTAGAGTTCCCCATCTCCTGCCTTCTGGCTCATCTGTTCCCTCTTCCCCTTTCCGTTCCTTGGCTCTCCAAGCCTATATTTTTTACCTCCTGGGCTATTATTGTTGTCTGGTGTAAATTTAGGGACAATAAAATCATCAAAAGGACTAGCCCTAGAATAATAAGCCAGCATAATTTCAAGGAAACATCCTGACCAGAGAGTGTGAGACTGTAAGGTAAGTAGAGAAGAAGGCACAACCTGGGGAATCTTTCAATCAGGTCCCACACCTGTGACTATTTAGGTTCCATCTGGTATGGAGGCAGGAGATCAAAATAGCAAAAAAAAATACAAGAGAAAGAACATAACTATTCACTCTTGCTTGGCCATCACCAACACCATATCCTTAAAAATTCCACTCTTTTCTATGACTTTGTGACTTGATATGGTGCAGTGGATAGAACATCAGCCCTGGAGTCAGGAGGACCTGAGTTCAAATCTGAAATCAGATACTTGACACTAGCTGGGTGACCTTGGGCAAATCACTTAACTCTTTTTATCTTGCATTTGGGACCATTTCCAGTTTTCCTTATCCTTATCTGGCCACTGGACACAGAAGACTCTGGAGCTGTGACTTTGTTGAGTCCCCCCCACCCGCCCTCACTCAAATTCATTTCGTATACTCCCTCATACTATCATCTTCTTTTAAAACAAAGGACAAGGGATAGAGCTCTAGAATTCAAGCCCCAAAGAGTAATCTCTGAATCTTGTTTTAGACACTTTGTAATTGTGTCAACCCAGAAGAGTAAATTAACCTCTTTGTGCCTCAGTTTCCTTATCTGTGAAATGGAGAGGTCCAGTGCCAGTAATCCAGGACCAGTTTAATTAGTTAATTTCTGAGTTAGAGGGGCAGGCAGCTAGGTGGCACAGTAGACAGAGCACTGGTCAACACACTAACTTAAGAATTTTCTGAAGGTTTGACTTTTTTAGTTCTGTGCAAGTGAAGTATGATAAGCATCTAGTAGTCCTACCACTCACCATTCAGAATCATTTGTGTGAAGTTGTTTCCTATTGTTGTTAATATATAATTAAGTGCCTTAGGAACAGAAAAATAGTTAGAAAAAATGAGTTTTCTTGTAATAGATTCAGTTGTGAAAGTCTTGTCTAAAAACTGCTGTTTTATTTGATGTATTTCATTTGTTTTGGTTAAAAATAATGATTTCAAAAACTGTTTACTATTTTATCTGATATAATGTTTATGACTTGTTTTTTGCATGGGGTTATAAGTTTGTTTCGGTTCTGGTGGTGATGTGGTAAAAGATCCTGTAATGCCTAAAACTGAGAACTAAGGGATTCCCAAGTAGAAGAGCTAGCTACACACCTAGTTAGAAAGAGAGTTTATGAATCAGAAATTCATAAGTGCAAGCCAGGAAAGAGAGGCCTGAGTGATCCAACTTGGATCTAATATTTTGTTAGGTATCTGACTTGGAGAGAAAAAAAGAGTATAATAAGGATCTTTTGCCCAGTCATATAAGCAGAGGGTTGTGGTGTTTTATTTCCTGTCAAGGATTTTTATTTCTTTTAAAACCTAGAAAAGGATATGGACTGGGGCAAGTGGGGAGCAGAGGCCTCATTTCTTTTCACCTTGTTTAGGACCAAAGGTTGCATTTCTAGGCAATTGTATTCCACTCGAAGGAAAGAGCCTCCTCTTCTGGTCTGTAGGATCCTGAGACAGATCCAGGTCAAGGGAAAACTCAATGAGTTGCTCAACAAGCACAAATTAATGTAAGAGAATAAGTAGTGATAATGAAAAAAGGGTAAATAATGTTGGGAAAATCAGAAGTTAGTATGGCAGAAACTTGGATTAGACCATCATCTCACACCCTATATCAAGATAAGCTCAAAATGGATACATGATTTAGACATAAAAGACAATATTATAAGCAAACTAAGAGATGAAGGAATAGTTTACCTGTCAGATCTATGGAAAGGGAAGCAGTTTATGACCAAGGAAGAGATGGAAAACATCATTAAAAACAAACTAGATAATTTTGATTACATTAAATTAAAAAGCTTTTGCATAGACAAAATCACTATAATCAAGATCAAAAGAAATGTAGTAAATTGGAAAAAAAAATTTGCAACTAGTATTTCTGACAAAGGGCTCATTTCTAAAATATAGAGATAGCTGAGTTAAATTTTCAAAAAAAACTCCAAGTCATTCCCCAATTAACAAATGGTCAAAGGATATGCAATGGCAATGTACAAATGAGGAAATCAAAGTGATGCATAGTAATATGAAAAATTGCTCTAAATCACTACTTTTTAGAGAAATGCAAATTAAAGCATTTCTGAGATACCACTTCATACCTCTCAGACTGGCCAATGAGATCAGAAGGGACAATGATCAATGTTGGAAGAGATGTGGGAAATCTGGGACACTAATACATTGTTGGTGGAGCTGTGAACTCATCCAACCTTTTTGGAGAGCAATATGAATTTATGCCCAAAGGGCAATAAAAATGTGCATACCCTTTGATCCAGCAATACTACTATTGTGTCTATACCCTGAAGAGATCATGAAAAAGAGTAAAAACATCACTTGTACAAAACTATTCATAGTAACCCTGTTTGTGGTGGCAAAGAACTGGAAATTGAATGAATGTGCATCAATTGGGGAATGGCTGAATAAATTGTGGTATATGTATGTTATGGAACACTGTTGTTCTAATAGAAACCAGGAGGAATGGGAATTCAGGGAAGCCTGGAAGGATTTGCATGAACTGATGCTGAGAGAGATGAGCAGAACCAGAAGAACATTATCCATCCTAACAATAACAACATAGGGTTGATGATCAGCCTTAATGAACTTGCTGATTCCATCAGTGCAACAATCAGGCACAGTTTTGTGATATCTGCAATGGAGAATGCCATTTGTATCCTGAGAAAGAATTGTGTAGTTCGAACAAAGACTATTCCTTTTAATTTTTTTTTCACTGAAGAGGTGGCATTTTATTTGGGCTTTAAAGGATGGGTATCAATTTAATATATGAACAAGAGAAGGATGATCACTCCAAGCAAAGGGGAAAATAAGAACAAATCTTCAGGTGGCAGGATGCATGTTACAAAAACGTATAAGATACTAAATATCTTAGCTGATCATCTTAGATTGGAAAGGGTCTTGCATATTAAACAAAGAATTTGAATTTTATTGACAATATAACTAAAGATATGCATTTTCAGCATAGTTTGCATCAAATTGACCCCATTTAATGTGGGTCAGAAATTTTTAGTTTTATAGTCCTAGAAATACATAGTATACTGGATTAATCCATTAATCAGTAAGCATATATTAAGTACATACTATGTGCCAATTCTTAATGTAGGTGCTAGAATGCAAAGACAAGAGAGAAACAGTGTCTGTCCACGAGGAGCTTCTAGTCTAGCTAGGAGAAGACTATATTTATATAGGTAGGTATATAAAAGTTTTAAGATAATGGATGTGTGTGTTTGTGTGTGTGTGTGTGTGTGTGTGTGTGTGTGTGTGTCTGTGTGGCATGTAAAGCATTTGTAGCTTGGAGAATCAGGGAAGTAAAAATTGGTACTTTTAATTGAACATTAAGGTATGCCAAGGAGTTCTAAGAGGCAGAGGTGAATCGGGGAACATTTGACTTAGAGAACAGGCAGTTCAGAAGTATAAAGATGGGCAATGGAATACTTGTCTGCATTTATTCATTTATTCATTCATTCATTTATTTATTTATTTATTTATTTTTGGGTTAAATAACATTTCTGTTTATTTTTAAATGGACACTGTAGACAAATAATTGCAATATATATAAGATCTTTTAAGTTTTAATATATTTCAATTATTTATTTTTCAAAGATCAATGATTTCTCAAAACAAAATAATTGTACTATAAAGAAATATTTAGTCACTTCATCTTTTTTAAACACAATATACTGAAAACAGGTGTACTAAATACTGAACTTCACTTGAAGAATTCATATAATTCATAAGAGCAGTATAATAGCAAAGATGTCTATAAAAACACTAAGATGAAATATAATAATTTATAGATTTTTATTCAGCAAAATATGGATATGAAATTTCAAATTTGTAATAACTAGAAAAATCAATTAAAATACTGAATGAGACACATGTAACAAATTTCAAGGGAAAATATCATAACAACATATTTAAACCCAGTCTCTCCAGATGAAATTAAATATAATCTTCTTCCATTCTCTACCTATTTTGGGAGGGATAAGGTCAAAAGTTAATATGGAATACTTCTGAATATTCATCAAAAAACCCTAAAAAATCACTTTTTACTTTTTGCCTTATTTGAGGACTTTGATCCTTTTTCTGATTTGGCTTCCTAGAGAGCATTTCTTACAAATCTTGAAGCAGCTCCTTTATCCAGTTTGGCAGCCATTTTCTTGTCTGCAATTTCTTTGAGTCTGTTCATATATATTCTTATTCTGTCTATTTCCTGTTTTACTGGATGTTCCTTGGGATTAACTCCTTGAGTGGCCAAGTAAACCCAAAACATTGAATTCAATGTATAAGCAGAAACCAAATCCAATTTGGCCTGTTCAAGTGGATCCAACTTTTGTAGTAACTCATTTCTAGAAACTGACATCATGTTCTTTAGCATTTCATCCACAGAACGAAGGGAATTATCAAATGCTGATAGTCATGAATTTCTGTTGGATAGTCTTCTCCACTAACATCTTCTTCTGCCATGCTAACTGCTCCAGCACTCTCTGCTCCGACAGAAAGCAGCGATGGGCGGCCGAGTACTTGTCTGTATTTAAAGAAGAGTGGAAAGGTCAATTTGCCTTGACTTTGATGTATGTGAAGAGAAGAATATGATATAAGGTTGAAAAATAGGTTCGGATCAGGTTTTAAAGGGCTTTAAATTCTAAACAGAAGAATTTATTTATTTTTGAAAATAAAGATTTACTGGAGATTATCGAGAAGGGTGGTGGCATGGTCATCTGCACTTTAGCAAAAACACTAGGAAGCTATGTGGATAATAGGTTGGAGTTGGTAAGATAGAAATTTGAGGCCTGAATACCAAATAGGAAGTTAGCACAAAAGTTCAGACGAGAAATGATGAGGGCTTGAATTTGTGAGGTGGTTGTGTGAATGCAAAGAAGGTAAAATAAATATGAGATATATTGAAGAGATAAAAAAGCAAGATTTGGTAATATATTAATATAAAGTTAATGAGTAAGAGGAGGAAGTTAATGAGTTCTGTTTTGGGAATGTTAAGTTTGAGATGCTTGTGTGATTAGCTTGAAATGTTCAAAAGGTAATTCATGATTTGGGCCTAGAACTCAGGAAAAAGACTACGGTCTGAGAATCATCAGAACAGAAATTATAATTGAGCCAATAGGAATGCAAGAGGAGAGTATAAAGAGAATATAGAGTCTTGTGGTACCTTTATGGTTAAAATTAAAAATATTCAAATTCTAATAATTAAAAATAATTTATGATTCAGAAAAGGAGACTGAGAAAGAGCCAGCAAATAGGGAAGAATAGAACCAAGAGATGGCAGTATCGCCCAAATACCTGCAGAAAATAAGAACTGTTTCTCATTAGTAGACCATACTGAGGTAAGGGTTACATATGAATCACATCAGGGCACCAGCTACCTATGTACACATACCAACAATGGGATCGGTTGAAACTTCACCAACAAAAGAGAAAATTATTACATCTTGTTTACAATTAGCAGCATGGTAGAGCCAGCATATATCAGCTTATAAGAGCCTGTTGTTAAAATTTCAGAGTAAAACATCTCAGAAATCAATAAATTGGGGCTTGATTTATTGTTTTGTTGATGGTCTAGACTTAAGAAAATGAGGAAGAAAATGTCAATAATGCAGATTAAGTTTAAAAGTGTGCTGGGCATTTTTTTACATTTAACAGCCAATTGTTAAATATTTACTAGTACAGGCCTGATTATAACCCATCCAAGGAAAGTTATGCCTATTTTTGAACAGTGACAGCCATAGCTCCTGGCAGGTGTCTAACTCTTCAAAGTTAAAAATAGCCCATCAACAACAAAAATGCTGAATGGTACTTTGGAATTTTGAAACTATATATATATACATGATTTTGTATCTTAACAAAGCTAATGTGCAATTATACCAACAACTTTCTGTTTCCAATCTAATATTATTTTTGATTATTTGCTTATTTCTTTTTTATTTGCATTTCTTTTTATTTGCTTTGATATTAATTGTTGGACTGTGTGAAAAGATATTATTTCTCAACACAATCCAAATCAACACAACAGAGTATCCAACAATAAATAAAATGTTCTTTTAGAAGTGAGGATCACTATAAAGCATCAGTTATCAAAAGTGTCTGGTATTGGCTAAGAAATAGAGTGATGGATCAGTTATTTAATTATGTAATTTTTCTATCTCTTATACATTTTTTCCCTTAGGAATATGATTTCCCCAAGGAGGGATGGGAATTCAGAGAAGCCTGGAAGGATTTGCATCAACTGATGCCAAGAAAGATGAGCAGAACCACAAAAACATTGTACATCCTAACAGCAACCAACATGAGGATGATGATCCACCTTGATAGACTTGATCATTCCATCAGTACATCAGGGACAATTTGGGGATATCTGTGATGGAAAATACCATCTGTATCCAGAGAAAGAATTGTGGATTTTGAACAAAGATCAAAGACTATAAATCTTAAATTTAGGATAAATCCATTATCTTATTATGTAATTTCGCTATCTCTTATACTTCATTTTTCTTCCTTAAGGATATTTCTCTCTCATCACATTCGGCTTAGATCAATGTATACCATGGAAACAATGTAAAATCTAACAGACTGCCTTATGTGGGGGTGGGGGGGAAGAGAAGCAAGATTAGGGAAAAAATTGTAAAACTCAAAATAAACAAAATCTTTCTAAAAAAGATGATTTATCTCTCATCACATTCAGCTGAGATCAATGTATAGCATAGAAACAATGTAAAGACTAACAGACTGCCTGCTGTGGGGGCGGGGTGAGGGAATCGTGATTAGAGGAGAAAATTGTAAAATTCAAAATATATTAAATTAAATTAAAAATAAAAAGATAAATAGACATGGACATCGGTTATATTCAACAACAGTGTGGCTGACCTCTTGGAAGAATTAGAGTTCATGTGAAGCACCTGAAGTGTGTGTCCCTTTTAAAGTGTTCACACCTGTCTCCTCAGCATTGTAAGAGATCAAATAGACTTTCCTTCTACAGTCTTATCAGCTAGAAGAAACCTTATGGCTTTTGCTATTGGAACTCATTCAGTGTTAATTGATGCAAATTAATTTCAATGGCATCACTTCTTAATTCATATTAATTTATAACTTGCTTCTTTGTTCAAAGGGCCATCTCTTCTGTGACTTTAAAGGGAAACTTTTCCTGGCCCATTCTTTCTAAGGAAAGTCATCCCATTCCAGATCCTCCCAAGCTTCTCCATTTCCCCCCGTCAAAAGAAGTCAATCCAAACTAGTCCATACTAGTAGCAATGTGACCCAGGTATCCTTCTTCCTTTCATCAACATTTGGGATGACTTGAGTCACAAAAGAGAAACTTAGTTACTGAAATCCTAAATAGTTTCTTTTGCCCAGTTGGAATGTGAGTTTATATCATCCCCCCCCCCCCCCCCACTCAGGCAAACAGACAGAAAACAATAGAAGGTGTGAACTCTTTGCCCGCCTCCTATTTAAGTATCCACCAATCAGAACTGTCCTTCACTAGTCAGGGGAGATCCAGTAAATTGCTCTGTGGGAGGCAGACCTGGATATAAAGCAGGCTGAGAGAGCCTCTCCTTGCATACTTGCTCACTGTTCAGAGACCTTTGGTCTCAGTTTCTTGATTGAACCAGAGCAGGTTTGGGGAGCTTAAAGGTTTCCACCCACAGATTGGAGCAGGGTCTGAAGGAGTCTGGGGCTCATTCATATTAATATGGCAGCTAACATGGCAGCATCCACAATGGTGGGAAAGCAGCGGATCCCCAAAGTGGTAAAGGTGAAAAACAAAGGCCCGGCTGAAGTCCAGATCACAGCCGAACAGCTTTTAAGGGAAGCTAAAGAAAGAGAGTTGGAATTTCTACGACCACCTCCTCAACAGAAGATCACAGATGAAGAAGAATTAAATGACTACAAACTAATGAAAAGAAAGACGTTTGAGGAAAATATAAGGAAGAATAGAACTGTGATTAGTAACTGGATAAAATATGCTCAATGGGAAGAGAGGTTGAAAGAAATTCCAAGAGCCCGTTCCATATATGAGCGGGCTTTAGATGCTGATTCGCGAAATGTCACTCTCTGGCTAAGATATGCAGAAATGGAAATGAGGAACCGACAAGTAAACCATGCCCGAAATATCTGGGATCGGGCCATCACCATTCTTCCCCGAGTCAACCAGTTCTGGTACAAATATACTTATATGGAGGAGATGCTGGGAAATATTGCTGGAGGCCGGCAAATATTTGAGCGTTGGATGGAATGGCAGCCAGAGGAACAAGTGTGGCACTCCTACATCAACTTTGAACTGAGATATAAAGAGGTGGATCGAGCACGTAACATTTACCAAAGATTTGTCTCTGTCCACCCCAATGTTAAGAACTGGATCAAGTATGCTCGCTTTGAAGAGAAATGTGGCTCTGTGGCTCATGCAAGGAATGTCTATGAAAGAGCTGTGGAATTCTTTGGAGAGGAGCACCCGGAGGAGAGTCTCTATGTGGCCTTTGCAAAGTTTGAAGAAAATCAGAAAGAACTGGAAAGGGTACAAGTGATCTACAAATATGCCCTGGACAGGATTCCAAAGCAGGCAGCCCAAGAGCTCTGGAAAAATTACACAGTCTTTGAAAAGAAATTTGGGAATGGGCAAAGTATTGAAGACATCATTGTGAGCAAATGGAGATTCCAGCATGAAGAGGAGGTGAAAGACAATCCACACAATTATGATGCCTGGTTTGATTATTTGCAGTTAGTGGAAAGGCATTTGGAAGAACCAAAGACTGTACGAGAGGTGTATGAAAGGGCCATTGCCATGGTGCCACCGACTGAAGAGAAGAGATACTGGAAACGCTACATTTACCTCTGGATCAAATATGCACTATATGAAGAGTTGGAAGCAAAGGATCCAGATAGGACCAGAGAGGTATATCAAGCTTGTCTGAAAATCATTCCTCATCAGAGGTTTACATTTGCAAAACTGTGGCTACTCTATGCTCAATTTGAGATAAGACAGAAGAACCTGTCCTTTGCCAGAAGAGTTTTGGGAACGTCTATTGGCAAGTGTCCCAAAAACAAACTGTACAGAGGCTACATCGAATTGGAGTTGCAACTTCGAGAATTTGATCGATGCCGGAAACTATACGAAAAATTCCTACAATTTGCACCAGAGAATTGCACAACATGGATCAAGTTTGCTGAGTTAGAGACAATTCTTGGAGATACCGAGAGGGCCCGGGCAATCTATGAGTTAGCTGTTGGCCAGCCACATCTAGACATGCCTGAAGTACTTTGGAAATCCTATCTTGATTTTGAATCCAAACAAGAATGTGAAAAAACAAGAAGTCTCTATAGGAGGTTGCTGCAACGAACACAACATGTTAAGGTATGGATCAGTTTTGCCCAGTTTGAACTATCTGCAGGAAATGAAGATAGATTCACTCGATGCAGACAGATTTATGAAGAAGCCAACAAAATGATGAGAAACAGTGAAGACAAGGAAGGGAGATTCAGATTATTAGCATCCTGGCAAAATTTTGAAGATGAATTTGGAACAGAATCACTTAAGGAGCGAGTGGACAAACTCATGCCAGAGAAAGCTAAGAAGAGAAGAAAAGTGCAGGCAGAAGATGGATCTGATTCTGGCTGGGAAGAGTATGACCATTACATCTTTCCAGATGATACAGCAAACCAGCCCAACTTCAAACTGCTGACCATGGCCAAACTTTGGAAGAAACAGCAGCAAGAAAAGGATGCTACAGAGTAAGATCTGGAGATACATGCTCCTGAGAGATAATGTTGACTTCTGCCGTGCTGCTGTATTTGGGATGTTTTTGAGAATTTCTATCCTGCAATCCTTGTGATTTTGACAACTTTTGTGCAGTGATTTTTTTTTTCATTGACCATAAACCTTGTAACTTCTGCTGTATCTTTAAAATAGGACTGAGTTAAACTTGAGGAAATCATAAATAAAAGATGCAACATTTCTTCATTACAATAAAGCCTTGTTCATCTTGGAGATATTTAAGGACTTTTCAAAATACATAATTTTTTAAACTTCTAAAATGTTTATAGATCACAAAGATTCACAAATGGGAGAGCTAGAATGGGAACCATCAGTTCCCATTAATGATGAATTCCTGTGAAGAAAGTAACTTCCATTTCAATCAGTACAATTGTATTCCCTCTAGAAAGTAATTTGGGAATCCATCTGATAAAAGTATTAGCATCTGATGAGACTTCAATTTTGTTTCACGCTCTCTGTGTCCAAAATGGCTATCAGCCATCTTGCCCCTCTATCCATCATCTCGAACACACTGTCCAGTTTTCCACCTCCCCCACAATGGTCTCCAAATCATGAGGTCCCTTCCCACTCTTCTCTAGCATTTTTGATGCTATTTGCCAGTTACCCTGCATCAGCTATGCCTCCAGTTGGCCAATGCCTTGTATCTTCTCGCATCTTCACAACTGGCATAATTCCTATGGCAGGATTGGGAGATGTATCTTGGATGAGGTAACAACAAAATGCCTCTTCTCCACAATATTCCTTTAAAAAAAATCAAAACCTAAAACTTTCTTGTTTTTTTCACCTTTATGGTTTCAATGGCAAAATAGTTGAGCAGCAGTTTACCTTATAAAATGCCACATAGCTGTGGTACACAAAGAAAATGGAATGATGACCTTGATCTCTACTGTACCTGTCTCAGTATGGTTTCTTGTAAAGACAATTATCATCTAGCTTTATTCACTCGATGCAGACAGATTTATGAAGAAGCCAACAAAATGATGAGAAACAGTGAAGACAAGGAAGGGAGATTCAGATTATTAGCATCCTGGCAAAATTTTGAAGATGAATTTGGAACAGAATCACTTAAGGAGCGAGTGGACAAACTCATGCCAGAGAAAGCTAAGAAGAGAAGAAAAGTGCAGGCAGAAGATGGATCTGATTCTGGCTGGGAAGAGTATGACCATTACATCTTTCCAGATGATACAGCAAACCAGCCCAACTTCAAACTGCTGACCATGGCCAAACTTTGGAAGAAACAGCAGCAAGAAAAGGATGCTACAGAGTAAGATCTGGAGATACATGCTCCTGAGAGATAATCTTGACTTCTACCGTGCTGCTGTATTTGGGATGTTTTTGAGAATTTCTATCCTGCAATCCTTGTGATTTTGACAACTTTTGTGCAGTGATTTTCTTTTTCATTGACCATAAACCTTGTAACTTCTGCTGTATCTTTAAAATAGGACTGAGTTAAAATTGAGGAAATCATAAATAAAAGATGCAACATTTCTTCATTACAATAAAGCCTTGTTCATCTTGGAGATATTTAAGGACTTTTCAAAATATGTAATTTTTAAAAACTTCTGAAATGTTTATAGATCAAAGATTCACAAATGGAAGAGCTAGAATGGGAACCATCAGCTCCCATTAATGATGAATTCCTGTGAAGAAAGTAACTTCCATTTCAATCTGTACAATTGTATTCCCTCTAGAAAGTAATTTGGGAATCCATCTGATAAAAGTATTAGCATCTGATGAGACTTCAATTTTGTTTCACGCTCTCTGTGTCCAAAATGGCTATCACCCATCTTGCCCCTCTATCCATCATCTCCAACACACTGTCCAGTTTTCCACCTCCACAATTGCCTCCAACTCATGAGGTCCCTTCCCACTCTCCTCTAGTATTTTTGATGCTATTTGCCAGGTGCCCTGCACCAGCTATGCCTCCAGATGGCCAATGCCTTGTATCTTCTCCCATCTTCACAACTGGCATAATTCCTATGGCAGGATTGGGAGATGTATCTTGGATGAGGTAACAACAAAATGCCTCTTCTCCACAATATTCCTTTAAAAAAATCAAAACCTAAAACTTTCTTGTTTTTTTCACCTTTATGGTTTCAATGGCAAAATAGTTGAGCAGCAGTTTACCTTATAAAATGCCACATAGCTGTGGTACACAAAGAAAATGGAATGATGACCTTGATCTCTACTGTACCTGTTCAGTATGGTTTCTTGTAAAGACAATTATCATCTAGCTTTATATATCTGAGGAATTTCAAGTCAGTTGTGGCTACGTGGTATTATGTTCCACTGATGACATGTGAAATAGCCATACTGATTTAATACTTTTCTCTATATAGGAAATTTCCTTTGAAAAACCAGTGCCTATTATTACTGAAAAATAAGTTTTAAATAATCCAATATCATCAAAAGTCAAAACTCCATTTTCCTTCAGTGATACTCTCTAGTGATACATGATTCTGTACTCAGGCTTTCTTTTCTTAACTGGTATTATCAGTCCTTAACATTAAAATTTAGTTTTGGATTTAAGATTGGCCTTGCTGAATTTCTGCCAGTATTGTTTGTTTTTGAAGTATGTGTGTACCATCATATTGTGAATGCCATCTTGGTTACAAATGACACTCTCTCTGTCAGGTAACTCCCCTAAAAAAATCATTTGTATTTAAAGCAAAGGAATGTGATTCCATTTATTTAAATTCTTGATGTTGTGGATATTACAATATTTCTTCATTTTCTTGTAGTGGTAAACTGTTTAACTCTATTATGCTTAAGTCTATTTTCTCTAGAGGTAGCTAGCCGTTTCCTTTATAGATCCCTTGTAGTTGACCTGAGTTCACAGAAAAAAAATCGTTTATTCATAATCATTCTTTGAACAATATTGTTGCAATATATGTCCAGATAACATTTACACACACATTTTTGCATGTATACATATCTCCAAAAGGAGAAAAAATAAACAACATCAACAAATCCATGTGTCTATAGCAATTCCTTTAGGGCGAAAAACTTTTCGCAGTTTGGAATAGGGGAGAATTCCTCAGTGTGCTGGGATTGGAGGAAAAATGAGAAGAAAAGGAAAAATTCAGTGATCTTTATCCTGAAACAGCATTTAATTCAACTGGAGAATCATTGTGACTGTCATGTGGTTTTTTTAATGATTAGAAATGGAATGACTTACTATAGAAGACAGAAGTCTAAACTCATTCTGTCACTGTTGTTGTTTGACCTTCATTCTCAAAGGAGTCGCTGATAAGAGAGAGGTGATGACATGCATGTGAATTGGGATTGAGTGAGGGGGCTATTGTGCTAAATCATCAGCCCCACTTTCCCCTCTGGAATCATCTTTATCTAGTGCCTAGATATGGCTCAGGATGACTTGAAATAACCCTACATATGAGGTAATTATGTGTGTGACTTGTCCAAGGTCATATAGTTAGTAATTATCAAATGTGTAAGGTGAAATTTGAACTCAGACCCTTCTGACTTTAGGACTGGTTCTCTGTCCACTGGACCACCTAGCTGCCCATTAAAAGTCTGTCACTTGATGGCATTAGTTTAGGCTTCCTCTTCAATTCCTTCTCTGCTCCCTTACTGTGCTCACCCTCTTTTTTCTCCACTTTTAAAGCTGCTACCTCTTTGATTTGCCCTGCAGAATCTTTTAACCCCTTCTATAGTTCCCCTGATTCTCTCAGTTCTTTCTTCTTTATCTAATTTGCTTTGCCAGTTGTAAACAGGTCAAGACAGTTCCTAAGGAAGGGGAATGGAGTAAGGTTGTGGATCTTTGAGTTTTTTATTTTTACTAGTCCTTACTTCTTTGTAGTTGCTCTTAAATAAAAGCCCTATTTTCCACCATTTTTAGAATTGGAAATCTAGCCTTTCTAATGATAAGGCAAACCTATCAAATAACCACAGACTATTTGAAGATGAATATGAAAAGAAATTTTGCTTTAATTTAGAGAAGCTCCTGGTAGGGACTAAATTTTCTTCTTATTTTTGAACCTCAAACATCAATTGGGAAATTATCTTGAATCCTAAAAGTCTGTAAATTCAGAGGTCACTGGATACCCAAACTGAAATTTGTAGATTATGTTCAATTTGATTCTAGAGATTTGGCCACCACTATGGATTTTTGAATGTTAACCATTTCCCGATTCATGAAAAGGGAAGCTTATTTAAGGAAGGTCCTTGAGATTCATAAAATTTACTGGTTCAGGAGATTTCTTTTTGTTCTTTCAGACTGAAATCCTAATCCCAGTTATCCTCATAACCCCATATTAGATTTAAGATTGATGATACTTTCAATTGATAATAAAATCTCTAAATTTTCAATATTGTTGGGGATTTCAGGGTAGCCTCAGCATCTTCCTAACTTGTCCTCTAGCTTGGCTTCCCTGGATCATTTTTCTTTCTTTTTTTTTTTTTAACAATTTCTTTAAACTTAGGTCTAAATTCTCTTGTAAACCTAATAAGAGGGCATCCTTATGTAAACATATGTCTTCAAGTCCTTGTTCTCTGATGGTGTTGTTTTCCACAATTCTCATCCAATCTCTGACATCAGGGCAGTGAATTTCACATTGCAAAAGTTGTTTTCTGTTCTTTAAGGTATACTTTGATCAAGGTTTTTCTATAGTGGATTTTTGTAGATTACTTTTGTAAGAACTATTTGTAGAAGAATTCTATTTTTTCATTTTAGAAGAGTTTTATTTATTTTGTGTTTTACAATTCCCTCCCCCAATCTTGCTTCCCTCCCCCCCTCCCACAGAAGGCAGTTTGTTAGTTTTTACATCACTCCCATAGTATGCATTGATCTAAGTTGAATGTGATGAGAGAGAAATCATATCCTTAAGGAAGACACATATAGTATGAGATATAGCAGAATTACATAATAAGACAACTTTTTTAAAAAAATTAAATGTAATATGTCTTTGGTCTTTGTTCAAAGTCCACAATTCTTTCTCAGAATACAGATGGCATTCTCTATCGCAGATATCTCATAATTGTGCCTGATTGTTGTCCTGTTGGTATGAGCAAGTCTTTAATTTATGTATGTTCATCCATTTGTATATATATATATATATATATATGTGTGTGTGTGTGTGTGTGTGTGTGTGTGTGTGTGTGTATTTCCAAGTTAAAAAGTTTCCTTCCCCTCCCCTTCCCACCCCCCCCCCTCATTTGGGAACAATCAGGTTAGCATTTTAACTACATATTTATAAATTAGTAATTTTTGGCATGAAGAATTAGGATTAAGGGAAAGAGCTACATAAGCAATAATTTTATAAAGTGTTCATCAGATTTTGTAGGGGTGTTTTTTTTGTGTGTTTTGTTTTTCTTCCTCTAGTGGGGATAATATAGTCCATAATCTGTCAAATACAATCTTCCTAGCTCTCTGGACTGCCCAGAGGGGGTTGCTTCCATCAAAGTTGTTCATCTCACAATGTTGTTGTTGACGTGTACATTGTTCTCTTGGTTCTACTCCATTCTCTTAGCATCAGATCCCTTAAGTCATTCTATGCTTTTCTAGAGTCTATTTATGATTTCTTATAGAAAAATAATATTCTATAGTATTCATGTACCATAACTTGTTTAGCCATTCCCCAATTGATGGGGAATGGTTTAGGTATCAGCACCATGTTGGTGTCATAAAAGGAGTTTGGTAGAACTACTTCCTCTCCTATTTTTAAAAATAATTTATGTAGAATAAGAATTAATTATTCCTTAAATATTTGGTAGAATTCACTTGTAAATCCACTTGGACTTAGAGACTTTTTCTCAGGAAGTTTATTGATGGTTTCTTCATTTTTTTCTGAAATGGGGTCATTTAAGTAATTTATTTCCTCTTTTATCAATATGGGAAGTTTGTATTTTTGTAAATAATCATCCATTTCACTCAGGTTGTCCAATTTATTGGCATACAGCTTGGCAAAGTAGCTCTGAATTATGTATTTAATTTCCTCCTCATTGGTGGTTAGTTCATCCTTTTCATTTTTAATACTAGTTATTTGGTTATCTTCTCTTTTTAAAAATCAGATTAATAAAAGGTTTGTCTATTTTATTGGCTTTTTCATTAAAACAACTCCTAGATTTATTTATGAGGTTAATGGGCTTTTTGATTTCTATTTTATTAATCTTTCTTTTGATTTTCAGAATTTCTAGCTTGGTATTTTCTATTTCTCTATTTTATTCATATAGGCAGTTAGAGATATATAGTTTCTCCTCAAAACTGCCTTGGCTGCATCCCATAAATTTTAATATGGTGCCTCATTATTATCATTTTCTTGGATATAATTGTTGATTATTTCTGTTATTTGTGTTTGGTCCACCCATTATATAAGATGAAGTTATTTAATTTCCAATTAGTTCTTGGTTTATTGTTCCCTGACCCTTTATTACATGTAATTTTTATTGCATCATGATCTGAGAAGTTTGTATTTATTATTTCTGCCTTTCTGTATTTGATTTTTAAGGTTTTTTTATGTCCTAGTACATGGTCAGTTTTGGTGAAGGTGCCATGTACTCCAAGAAAAAAAGGCATATTCTTTTCTTAATTGAGTCTTGTCTCTCAGTTGAAGAGGTCCAATATCACATCACTATGTCTGAGACAAAAAGCACTGAAAAAAAAGCAGGAGTGTGTAAATTTTAACTTAAGTATCTCATTACACCCTGACTGGCTTTAATCACATTTAATCACTAAATACCTCATCTGATGAGGGCATAGTGTCTTTATTAGAGATCTATCATATCTAAGTTTTCTAAGATTTCATTCACCTTTTTAACTTCCTTTTTGTTTATTTTGTTGTTAGATTTATCTAGTTCTGAGAGAGGGAAGTTGAGGTCTCCCATTATTAAGGTTTTGCTGTCTATTTCTCCTTATAATTGACTCAACTTTTTTTCTAGGAATATGGAAGCTATCCCACTAGGTGCACACATATTTAGTAGTGATATTGCTTTGTTTGCAATGGTGCCTTTTAAGAAGATTTAATTTCCTTCCTTATCCTTTTTAATGAGATTGATTTTTGCTTTTAATTTATCTGAAATTAGGATCATTACCCCAGTGTTTTTTTACTTCAGTTGAGGCATAATATATTTTCCTCTAACCTTTTACCTTTACTGTGTATGCCTTTCTGCTACAAATGTGTTTCTTATAAACAACATATCATTGGATTCTGGTTTTTAATCCATTCTACTACCTGTTTCCATTTTATGGGAGAGTTCATTCCATTGGACCATGGCTAAGAGCCTCCTGCTTTGCTTTCCGTGCTTTGGGGTCTCCTTGAATTTTCTTCCACTTTTCCCCTAAAGAGAAAGACCTTCACTGAAGATCCTCCTCCATGTTTGCAGTTGACAACTTCTCTGAATCTTCTCTTTTTCTTGGTGTAGTGTGAGTGTTAGAGTAGAGGCTTCATCTATCTTTGGTAGGGAAAAGATCCAGGAGCTTGTTAGCTTTGCACCATCATCTCGGTGCATCTGCCCATACCTAGAAAAACTCTCTTGATTTAGTCCAGAATATTAGCTGCCTCCAGATTTTGAAAAGTTTACAGTAAATAAATGAAGAAGAAATTGTGTCCTTTAGTTTGGAAAAATGCTTTGAGTTCATTTTTATAAAGACATGCCAAACCTCAATTGTCAATGGAGCAAACAAGTCTTTTGCATGCTGCTAACCAGGATAAAGAAAGCTCAGAATCTCACTTCTATACTTCAGTGGTATAAGCCACTGAAGTCCTCCTAAAGTTTTTGTAATTACTAAGGACATCTTAATAGATTTGTGAGGAGTTTATCCCACAAACATCTTCAATTGGGTGGGACTAGAGTTAGACATTGGAAAAAGAAAAAAATAATATAATCTAGAAAGTATTTGAACTATGACTAATCAATCAATAGAGTTTATGGGAAAATGTCACCTAATTGAAATTTTCTATAAAACTGGGAAAGTAAAGATTTGAGTAACTCACTGGGTTTGACAATCACATGTGCTAAAATTATAAAGAAATATTCAGTGGAGGAAATATATTCTGACATATTGAATGTGAATATCTGAATATTGAATATGAAGAATATAGGAATCAAGTTTAAGAAGAGAAAGACAAAGAAAAAGGAAGCTATGCTCTAAGGATGTGTGTTTGTGTGTGTGTGTGTGTGTGTGTGGTGTCTATCCCTATTCAGGCATACATACATAGATATTTGTGTATGTGTGTGTATATATACATATGTACATGCATACACATGGAGAGAGAGAGAGAGAGAGAGAGAGAGAGAGAGAGAGAGAGAGAGAGAGAGAGAGAGAGAGACACTAAGGAAGAAAAATGTTAAAATGTTTGAGGAAAACCTCTAAAAGATGACCAATGTGGGAAATTTCAGGTATCTTTTATTTGGTGACTGGAAGTTCCTAAGTTCTAAAGAGGAATGGGTATGAAGAATACTCTTGTATTAGGAGAATTACGATAGATGGTTGTTGTTCTTTGTCCTTTATTCTCAAAGAAGACCATGGTATCAAAGAGGTGATGCCATGACATGTATATGAATTGGATTTCAGTGATTTCAATTATTTTAGCTAAGTCATCAGTCTCACTTTATCTTCCATAACAGCTGGGTCCAGTGACCAGATATGAATCAGGACAACTCAGGTTCTCTGATGTGGATGACTCAGCTTCTCAAGGGTCTTGGCCTTTTTTCAGAATAGGACATAAGCAATCCTGCAGGTTGTTCTACTGTGGGGGAGGATGTGTATTCATTCTACTGTGCAAAGTGATAACTCCTGCTGCTCTCTATTGGAGAGGAAGATAGAATGTGTCATCTGTTCTGGGCTTTGAGTTCCTCAGAGAGAACTGTGAAATATTATGCTCATTTATGGATTAATTTTATTTTCTTTGAAGTGCTGAGCAGGCATAGTATGTAATGTTTCTTCTAATGAACCCTACTCTGTTGAAAATTTTTAAAAAGACATAGTCAGGGTGTGTCTGATGAATCTTTCTGAATGAGAATTTCCAACTGATGAGATCAATAGGCACATGAGTTCCCACAGAAGTGGAAGCCCATGTTAGAGCCCAGATTACAAAAAAGACAGAAAGTACAATTCTGTCTCAAAACTAACAGTAGACCAGAGAAAGTTCATAAAAATTTAAAAAGTAAATGAACACACTCAACAGGGGGCATAAATATTAGTACATAATATGATGAAATTTTCATTAACCCAGTCAAGAAGCCAAAGATTCAGGCCAATGCTGAATCAATGTACCTTTTAGGATTGGTATTACTTCACAAGGATTTCAATGTGGTGGTGGTAGATGGGAGTCCTGTGACACAGAAAAGAATGAAAAACAAGAAAAGAAAACAACAGACCTGAAATACAGATCCAAAAGAGATAATTTAAAATTATTGAGTTACCTGAAAGTCAGGACCAGAAAAACATCTTAGACTTCATTTTTCAAAAAAAAAAATAATCCAGCAAAATTTCCCTGAGATCCTAGAAGCAGAAGGTAAAATAGAAATTGAGGGAATCCACTGATTACTTCCTGAAAGAGATTCCAAAATGAAAACTGCCAGGAATATTACAGAAAGAAACAAATCGAATAAGGGTCATAGGGCTTAGAATATGATATTCTAGAAAGCATAAGAGCTTGGATTACAAGAGTTGATTACAATATTCAACTACACAGCAAAACTGAACATCCCCTTTCAGGGGAAAACATGGACATTCAATGAAATAAGGATTTTCAAACTTTCCTGATGAAATGACCAGAGTTGAACAGAAAGTTTGATCTTCAAGTACAGGACACAGGTGAGGCAAAGGGAGGTTGGACAGGAAGAGCAAATTATGAGGAATTTAATGATGTTGAACTGATTTCTGCAAGGGAAGATGATTCAGCTAACTCATATGAACCTTCTCATTTATTCAGGCAGAGCATATCTAGACAAAGCATAGGTAGGAATTGAATTTGAAGGTATATCATATTAAAAAGGTGGAGTTAATGTAAGTAATGGACTAGGAGAAAAGGAAAGGAGAGGTAGAATGGAATAAGACAAAAAGTTTTTGCAGTGGAGTGAAAGAGGGGGAAGGTGAGGAGAAGAGAGTGAGTCTTATTCTCATTGAAAATGACTCAGAGAGTGAATGACTTATTACTCAATTGGGTGTAGAAATTTATCCTACCTAGAGGCAAATTAGGAGAGGAAAGGGATGGGAGAAAAGGTATAGAGAGAGAGGAGAGGGATGTGGGTGATAGAAGAGGGGGAAGATTCTGGGACAGGGTAATCAGATACAACACACTTTTGAAAAGGGACATAGTGAAAGGAGAGAAAACATAGAATAAATAGGTGTGAAAGGGATAGGATGGAGGAAAGTACAGATAGCAATAGCAACTCTGGGAAAAATATTGAAGCAATTTCTCTGCTGAATTTATGTTAAAGAATGCTATCTATCCCAAAGACAGAGCTGATGATGCTTAAATACAGATGAAAGCATACTTTTTTCCCTCATTTTATTTTTCTTGAGGTTTCTCTTTCTTTTCTGGAAGGGTTGCATTTACTTTTACAACATGAATTTTATAGTAATGTTTTTCATTGCTACACATTTTAAAACTATTTCAAGTAACTTGCTTTCTCAGTGGGGGAGAAGTGGGATGGGAAGAAGGGAGAGAGTTTGGAAGTAAATGTTGAAACTTGCTTTTGTATATAGCTGGGGGTAATTTTTAAATTAAATAAATTAAATTTTAAAAGAATTTTGCTTTTACTGTAAGCATTCTCTTGGTTCTACTCATTTTCATTATTTCATGTACATCTCTTCATATTTTTCTATGATAGTTGAGTTCATCATTACAGTAATACTTCATCACAATCATATATCACAATTTCTTTAAGAAATCTTTTATAGAAGTATCCCAAAATACTTTGCTCTTCCTTTTCCCTTGAGCTGTCCTAGGTAATCATTTAAAATGGTGAGGTATTCTCTTGATCCAGAGAACCCCACGAAGTCATGCAAGTCAAGGGGTTCAAATCTCTGGGTCCGCTTCAACAACACCAGTGAAACAGCCAAGCCAATAAGGGCATGCATAACCAAAAAGCTACCAAGTATTTGAAAGATGTCACATTGAAGAAACAATGTATTCCATTCCATTGATTTAATGGTGGCGTTGGCAGGTGTGCTCAGGCTAAGCAGTGGGGTCGGACACAGGGTCATTGACCAAAAAAGAATGCTGAATTATTGCTGCATATGCTTAAAAACGCAGAGAGCAATGCTTAATTAAAGGGTGTGAATTCTCTTGTCATTGAGCATATCCAGGTTAACAAGACTCCCAAAATGAGACAGCGTGTGTGTGTGTGTGTGTGTGTGTGTGTGTGTGTAATCAACCCATACTTAAGTTCACCTTGCCATATTGAGATGATGCTTACTGAAAAGGAACACATTGTTCCTAAACCAGAAAAGGAAATTGCTCAAAAGAAAAAGATATTCCAGAAGAAACTGAAGAAACAAAAGCTTATGACACAAGAGTAAATATGACATTACAGAGCAAATAAAAGTGAAATAAAAAAGAAATCTATTATATATTTATATCATATATATGTATATATATATATATATATATATTAGAACACCTAGGTTCTTTTCCTGTTTCCCTAATTATCTTTGGAAATAGACCTAGCAGTAATAGGCCGAGTCAAAGGAGATACACACACACACGCACACACACACAGAGTTTTACAACTCGTTGGGCATAATTCCAAATTATTCTCCAAAATGCTTGGTTCAGGTCACAATTCCATCAACAAAAAATTAATAGTCCCAGTTTTTCCATATGTACTTCAACATTTGTTGCTTTCTATTTTAAACATTTTAGTTAATGTGAAGGGTGTAAAATGGTATCTAAAAGTTATTTTAATGTGCATTTCTCAAGTCAATAGTGATATAGCACATTTTAATATGACTAAATTATTTTGATTTCTTGATCATAAAATTGCCTGTTCATATCCTTTTATCACTTGAAAATTGGGGAATTATTCATTTTTATAGATTTTATATATTTAAGATAGGAAACCTTTATCCAAGGAATTGTCTATAATTTCACCCACACCGATTTTCTGCTTTCCTTCTGATCTTGGCTACATTTGTTTTATTTGTACAAAAACTTTTAAATTAAATATCATTAAAATTATCCATTTTATACTTCAATCTTTTCTCTGTTGTTTATTCCTAAATAGGTCTGATGAGAAATATATTCCTTGTTCTTCAAATCTTTTTGTGATGTCTCTCTTTATAGCTAGGTCATGAATTAATTTTGACCTTATCTTGGTAAATGGTATTAATTATTAGTCTATGGCTAGTTTCTGCTACTATATTTCCCCATGTATAAGGCATTCCCTTTTTCAAAAAATTTGGGGTCAAAAAACAGGGAGTATCATATACAGTGGTTGCAGATTTTTTACTTGCATTTCTGTTTTTTCATGCTTGTCTTTGGCCTCATTATTTCATATTTGTTGCATTTTGGCACTTTCTGCCCAGAAATGGATAGAAAAGATTTTCATACATGACCGAATTTAAGTTCAAAGTGATACAGTTTGCAAAGGTGAATGGAAATTGTGCTGCTGAATGCCAGTTTGGTTCTCCTTCAATTGAGAAAACAATCTGAGACTGGCTTCACGAAGAAACCAGACTGAAAATGTCCTAGCAGAAGAAGGTCATGAGAGGCAAGGCAGCCACATGACCTCAGTTAGAGAGGGAATTGAAGAGATGGATTGAAGAGTAGAGGGCAAGTAGAATTCCTGTGTCCACAAAGATGGTTCAGCAGGAGGCCAGAAGAATTGCTGATGAAAAAGAAGAGACTGATTTCAAAAGAGGACACCATTGATGCTTGAGGTTGATGAAATGGAGTGGACTAAGCATGCATCCATGCATTTGCCCAAAAGATGCCTGAAAGCTATGAGAAAAAGGCCCTTGAATTTCATGATGAATAAAACTTGAGTTCAATAACTTTCTGTAATTTTTTTTCAAATTTCAGGCCCCAAAATCAAGGTGTGTCTTATACCTGGGATTGTCTTATACATGGGGAAATACTTGGCATATATTGCTTTCCAGTTTTCCCAACATGATGTTTTTTACCAAAAAATGAATTCTTATCCCTAAATTTTAAGTTTCCACAGGGTTACTATATTTATTAACTGCTGTAATTTGTATATCTATTCTGTACCATTGATAGACCTTTGAAGTTTTTAGTATCAGATAGCTTTGGATAATTACCGTCTTGTAATATATTGTTTGAGATCTGGTACTTCTAAACCTCCTTCCTTTATATTTTTTCATTAGTTACTTTGATATTTTTGACATTTTATTCATTCAAATACATTTTATTATGTTATTGTTTTTTCTAATTCAGTTTTAAAAAACTTTTTTGATTATTAATCGAGTTGGCATTGAATAAATTAATTAGTTTAGGTAAAATTTTCATTTTGAATAGACACTGTCTTCCCAAGAACAACTGATATTCTTGAATAATTTAAATCTGATTTTATTTGTATAAAATTTGTTTATAATTTTGTTTACATAGTTCTTAGGTTTGCTTTGGAATGTGTACTCAGGCATTTGATAGTGTCTAGTTATTTTAAATGTGGTATCTCTTACTATCTCTTCTTGAATTTTGTTTTTGATTTGTGGGAATGCTGATGATTTATGAGGATTTACTTTATATCCTCCTTCATTACTAAAATTATTATATAAGAAATCAAGAAGTAATGAAACTAGAAAAAATAGAAGCTCTTGGTAGAACTTAAAGATTGAGAACTTATTGTTGCTTAACTCATTCTCTTTAATAATTTATTTATTTTCATATTACTACAATAGTCTTGTTGTGAAAATAACCATAAACTCCCTTTCCCCCTAAAAAGATAAATTTCAAGAGAAATGAAGTAAGAGGGGGGAAAAGTGTATTTCAGTCTATATGCAGTTCTGTCTATGGGATGGCCTGCATTCTTTATTTTTAAAAATTTTTTTATTAAAGATATTATTTGAGTTTTACAATTTTACCCCAATCTTACTTCCCTCCCCCCACCCCCCACAGAAAGCAATCTGTCAGTCTTTACTTTGTTTCCATGTTGTACATTGATCCAAATTGAGTGTGATGAGAGAGAAATCATATCCTTAAGGAAGAGACAAGAAGTCTAAGAGATAACAAGATCAGACAATAAGATATATGTTTTTTTCCCTAAGTTAAAGGGAATAGTCCTTGAACTTTGTTCAAACTCCACGGCTCTTTATCTGGATACAGATGGCACTTTCCTTTGCAGACAGCCCAAAATTGTTCTGGATTGTTGCACTGATGGAATGAGCGAGTCCTACAGGGTTGAACATCACCCCCATATTGCTGTTAAGGTATACAGTGTTTTTCTGGTTCTGCTCATTTCACTCAGCATCAATTCATGCAAACCCCTCTAGGCTTCCCTGAATTCCTGTCCCTCCTGGTTTCTAATAGAACAAAAGTGTTCCATGACGTGTACATACCACAGTTTGCTAAACCATTCCCCAATTGAAGTACATTTACTTGATTTCCAATTCTTTGCCACCACAAAGAGGGCTACTATAAATATTTTTGTACAAGTACAAGTGATGTTTTTACCCTTTTTCATCATCTCTTCAGGATATAGACCCAGTAGTTGTATTTCTGGGTCAAAGGGTATGTACATTTTTGTTGTCCTTTGGGCGTAGTTCCAAATAGTTCTCCAGAAAGATTGGATGAGTTCACAGCTTCACCAACAGTGTAATAGTGTCTCAGATTTCCCACAACCCTTCCAACAATGATCGTTATCATTTCTGGTCATATTGGCCAATCTGAAAGGTATGAGGTGGTACCTCAGAGAAGCTTTAATTTGCATTTTTCTAATAATTAATGATTTAGAGCAATTTTTCATATGGCTATGGATTGCTTTGATGTCCTCATCTGTAAAGTGCCTTTGCATATCCTTTGACCATTTGTCAATTGGGTAATTTTAGAAATGAGTCCTTTGTCAGAATCATTAGTTGTAAAGATTGTTTCCCAATTTACTACATTTCTTTTGATCTTAGTTACAGTGGTTTTATCTGTGCAAAAGCTTTTTAATTTAATGTAATTGAAATCACCTAGTTGGTTTTTGGTGATGTTCTTCAACTTTTCCTTAGTCATAAACTGCTCCCCTTTCCATAGATCTGACAGGTAGACTAGTCCTTGATCTTCTAATTTGCTTATAGTATTGTTTTTTATGTCTATGTCCTGTAACCATTTGGACCTTATCTTGGTAAAGGGTATGTGAGGTGTTGGTCTAATCTGTTTCTTCCATACTAACTTCCAATTATCCCAGCAATTTTTATCAAAGAGGGAGTTTTTATCACAATAGCTGGACTCTTTGGGTTTATCAAACAGCAGATTACTATAATTGTCTCCTGCTTTTGCACCAAGTCTATTCCACTGGTGCACCACTGTATTTCTTGGCAAATACCAAACAGTTTTGATGACTGATACTTTATAATATAATTTTAGATCAGGTAGGGCTAAGCCCCCTTCTTTTGCACTTTTTTCATTAAATTCCTGGAAATTCTTGACTTTTAATTTCTCCATATGAATTTACTTACAATTTTTTCTAACTCATTAAAGCAATTTTTTGGAATTTTGATTGGTAGAGCACTGAACAGGTAGTTTAGTTTTGGTAGAATTATCATTTTTATTATATTAGCTCTACCTATCCATGAGCAGTTGATATTTGCCCAGTTATTTAAATCTGATTTAATTTGTGTGAGAAGTGGTTTATAATTGTTTTCAAAAAGTTTCTGAGTCTGTCTTGGCAAATAGACTCCCAGGTATTTTATTTTGTCTGAGGTTACTTTGAATGGAATTTCCCTTTCTAGCTCTTCCTGCTGTATCTTGCTAGACATATGTAGAAAAGTTGAGGATTTATGAGGGTTTATTTTATATCCTGCAAATCTGCTAAAATTGCAAATTGTATCTAGTAGTTTTTTGGATGATTTCTTGGGATTCTCTAGGTAGACCATCATGTCATCTGCAAAGAGTGAGAGCTTTGTCTCTTCCTTCCCAATTCTTATTCCTTCAATTTCTTTTTCTTCTGTAATTGCTGAAGCTAACATTTCTAATAAAATATTGAATAGTAGTGGTGATAATGGGCACCCTTGTTTCACCCCTGATCTTATTGGGAATGCCTCTAGCCTCTCCCCATTGAATATAATGCTTGTTGATGGTTTCAGATAGATAATTATTCTAAGGGACAGTCCATTTATTCCTACACTCTCTAGTGTTTTTAATAGGAATGGATGCTGTATATTGTCAAAATTTTTTTCAGCATCTATTGATATGATCATATAATTTCTGATAGGTTTGTTGTTGATATAATTGAGTATACTAACAGTTTTCCTAATATTGCACCAACCCTGAATTCCTGGGATAAATCCTACTTGATCAAAATGTATTATCCTAGTGATAAATTGTTGTAATCATGCTTGCATTCTTTATCATTAGTTCATCAGAGAAGTTGCTTCAAAATTTTTACCAGAATTACTATGCCTGACTGTTTTTCTCCCCATTCTAAATCCTCCCCACTCTCATCTATTCTATTCTCTCTCTCCTTTCACCCTGTCCCTCCTCAAAAGTGTGTTGTGTATGACTCCTCTCTTGCATGATTATCCCTCTCTTCTATGAGCTATATCCCCCTCCTCTCCTCCTGTCCCCTTTCCCTCATCCCTTTCCTCTCTTTTTTCCCTCTAGCATAAGATAGATTTCTATATCCTGTTGAGTGTATATGTTGTTTCTTCTCTGAGCCATTTCTTTTTTTTTAGGTTTTTTTTTGCAAGGCAAATGGGGTTAAGTGGCTTGCCCAAGGCCACACAGCTAGGTAATTATTAAATGTCTGAGACCAGATTTGACCTCAGGTACTCCTGACTCCAGGGCCGGTGCTTTATCCACTATGCCACCTAGCTGCCCCATCTGAGCCATTTCTGATGAGAACCAAGGCTCATTCATTGCCCCTCTTCCCCCTCACTCAATTGCAAAAGATTTTTCTTGACTCTTTTACATAAAATATCCTAGCCCATTCTACCTCTCCTTTCCCTTTCTCCCAGTAATTTCATTCATACTCCTTCTAAATGCTCTTATTAATGAGAACATTAAGATGAGTTTTGTATCTTCTTCCCAAGTATGAATACATGCAGGTCAGCTTAATTAAATCCCTCATAATTAGCCCTTTCTGTCCACCCTCTCTATGCTTCACTTGTGTCCTATATTTGAAAACCAAACTTTCTGTTCAGTTCTGGTCATTTCATCAGGAAGATTGAAAGTCCTCTGCTTCATTGAAAGAGTATGGTTAATTTTGCTTAGTAGTTAATTCTTGGTTGTAATACTTTTGCCTTCTAGATGTCATATTTTGAGCCCTTAAGGTAGACTCTGCCAAATCCTGTGTAATCGTAATTTGCAGTGCCATGGTAGTTGAATGGTTTCTTTCTGACTGCTTGAAGTTATTCCTCTTTGCCTTGGGAGTTCTAGAATTTGACTATAATATTCTTGGTAGCTTTTTGGGGGGATCTCTTTCAGGAGGGGATCAGTGGACTGTCTCAATTTCAATTTTACCCTCTGCTTCTAGGATCTCAGGACAATTTTGCCAGATTATTTCTTGAAAAATGAAGTCTGGAGTCTTTTCATGATCATGACTTTCAGGTAACCCAATAATTTTAGAATTATCTCTTCTGGATCTGTTTTCCAGGTCAGTTGTTTTTTTAGTGAGATATTTCACATTTTCTTCTAGCTTTTCATTCTTTTGATTTTGTTTTATTGTTTCTTCATTTCTTACAGTCATCAGCTTCCTTTAACTCCATTCTACATTTGAAGGAGTTATTTTCTTCAGAGAACTTTTTTAACTCCCTTTTCAATTGGACAAATCTGTTGGGGTTTTTTTGGGAGGGGAGTTGTAAGGCAATGGGGTTAAGCGATTTCCCCAAGGTCACACAGCTAGGTAATTATTAAGGATTTGAATCTGGATTTGAACTCAGGTCTTCCTGACTTCAGGGCTGGTGCTTTATGCAATGTGTCACCTAGCTACCCTGGCAGGATCTAGTTTTAAGGCATTCTTCTCCTCATGGGCCTTTTGAACTGCTTTTCCCATTTGACATAAACTGGTTTTTAATATGTTATTTTCTTCATTTTTTTTGTAACTCCACCAAGCTGCTGAATTGGTTTTCATGATTTTCCTGCATCCTTCTCATTTCTCTTCTCAAATTTTCCTCTACCTCTCTTAGTTGTTTTTCAAAGTCTTTTTAAGCTCTTCCATAGCCTAAGACCAATTCCTAGTTTTCTTGGAAGCTTTGGATAGAAAAGCTTTGACTTTGTCATCCTCTGAATGTATATTTGGTCCATGGGACCAAAATAATTTTCTATGGTCAGCTACTTTTTATTCTGTTGTTCACTCATTTCCTGATTTACTGTCCTTCCAAAGCTTTTGTGGGATTTTGGTACACTCACCCCCCCCCAAGGGACTTTAATTCTTCCAATATCTTCTGAGAAGCTCTGACTACTCTCCTGGTCAGTACTCTGGTCAATGGATGACCACAGGCACTCCTGCCCTCTGCCCTGGAGTTGTAAGGAGGATCCCTGCACTGCTCTGGCAATATGGGAATCCAGAATTAGATCTGGATCTGATTATGGGCAAAGCAGCAGAGTCCTGTCCCAGGGAGAGCAGAGACCTCTGCAATCTCTCCCACCCCTCTTACTATCTATGGGCTGGGAACTTTTGAGGCTGATGATAGGTGGCTCCCTGAGACCTGGGCTGCCCTGGGCTGTATGCTCACTCTGATGTAACAGAGTTCTCCTGTCAACTCTCCAAACTATTCCCAGCAATTCCTGGTCCAAGAGGTCTGGTAACAGTTCCTGTTGCCACAGACCCAGGTGCCCCCAAGGACTTATGTGCCTCCTGGGCTATTCCTGGAAGACTGGAACTAGTCCTTTCTGGCATAGAGCATTATGGCCAGGACTGCACTGAGGCTTCTTCCAATCCCAGTCTCAGTGGAACAGATCTTTCCTGTGGATCTACCAAGCTGTCTTTGGCTGGAAAATTGCTTCATTCAGTCTCTCTGTGGGTTCTGCTCCTCTAAAATGCTCTTAGAGTAACAATTTTATGGCATCTGGAGGTTTTTTGGGGAAGAGTGTCTGGGAATTCCTGCTTTCATACCAGTGTCTTAGCTCCACCTCCACTGAACTCACTCTTAAAGGTAGGTCCCTGTAGTTTTATTATTTTCCTGCAAATCAAAGGATCTGATCAAATTCTTGTCCTCATCCTCATGTCCCCATCCCCTAATTTGAAGCTTAGGAACTTCCAGTCATCAAAGAATGGAATTTCTCATATCATCCTTCTACTACTTTGCAAAAATCATTATTTATTTATCCAATTATATGTAAAGATAATTTTCAACATCTAGTTTTGAAAGTTTTCTTCCTTCTACCCTTCCCAACACAGTGTACAAAAAGTAATATGATAAGGGTTATATATGTGTTATCATGTTACAAATTTTTAAAAAATGAAAATAATATGCTTTGTTCTTCATTTAGATTCCATATTTCTTTCTCTAAATGTGGTTTGCATTTTCCTTCACAAGTCTTTTTTAAATTGTCTTTGTTCATTGTATTACTGAGAAGAGTTAAGTCTATCATAGTTGACCATCCCACATTGTTGCTGTGGTGTAGAATAGTCTCTTGATTATGCTCATCTCACAGCATCAGTTCATATAAGGCTTTCTGGATTTTTCTGAAATCTGTCTATTTATCACTTCTTAGAGAGCATTAATATTCCCTTGCATCCATATATCACAACTTACTCAGTCATCCCCAATTAATAAAAACCAAATTTAAATAATTTAAATAATAATTGGTCTATTTTATAAAAATGAAGATTTTTACCTAAACTGATGAATTTATTTATTCGCTACAAGTTCAATTAAATAATCCAGAAAAGTTTTTTAACTGAATTAGAAAAAATCATAAAATGTTTTTGGGTTTATCAAACAGTAGATTAGTACAGTCATTTACTATTGTTTCTTGTGAACTTAAACTATTAATCTATTCTACTGATTCACAACTCTCTTTCTTGGCCAATACTAAATAATTTTGATAGCTCCCTGCTTTATAATATACTTTTAGATTTACTATAGCTAGGTAACACTCCACATTTTTCATTGATTTCTTTGTTATTCTTCATCTTTTGTTCCTCTAGATATTTCTAACTCTGTGAAATAATTTCTTGCTAGTTTAAGTGGTATGGGACAGAATAAGTAGATTAATTTAGATAGAATTGTCATTGTAATTGTATTGTATTGTGTATTGTAATTAGATCAGTGCAGCTGACCCATGAGCAACTGATACATTTCCAGTAGTTTGGATCTGATTTTATTTGTGAGAAAATGTTTTGTAATTGTATTCATATGGTGCTCATTTTGTGTGAAGGCTTCTAAATATTTTTATATCTATAGTTAATTTGAATGGAATTTTTAAACTATCTCTTGATACTGGGTTTTGTTTGCAATGTATAGAAATGGAAATGATTCATATGAGTTTGTGTAATATCCTGCAAGTTTGCTAGATATTCATTATTTCAAATAGTTTTTTTTAGTAGATTCCCATCTGCAAAGAGTAATAGCTTTCTTTCATTGTTGCCTTTGTTAATTCCTTTGATTTCTTTTTCTTCTCTTAATGCTATAGCTAACATTTCTGGTAAAATGTTAAATATTAGTGGTGGGAATGGATCGCCTTTGTTTTACTCTTGATCCCGAAGGCTTCTAGCTTTTTACAAATTACCCTGAAAGGTGGGTGGGTCTGACTACCAGATGCTTATTTAACCTCACTTGGAAGAGACTAAAAAGTGACTTTCAGAAAATTCTTAGGACAGTGTTATATAATGGGTAGGGGTGTGGAACTGAATCTTCTCACTTTGAATTTCAAGGTCTCTACTAATATTAAATAACTGACCTAAAACCTGAACATAAGGTTAGATCTCAAAGTCATAAAATATTGGCACTCTATTCAGAGTATACTCAGCACTATTTCTCAAACCTACCTAATTTCAAATTAATAGCAGGATTGGCAAAATCTTACTATCTGATATACTGTGAAAGTTTTTTTAAGATATTGATATCAATTTTTAACAACCAAATTAATAAAGCCAGAGAATCAAAGTCTGCCTGATCTGACTTGTCCAACTTAAAATGAGACAAAAATCCAGTCAGTTATCCCTGAATCTATTTTTCTAAGTGGTATCATACAAAATATCTAAGTAAACTTTGCAATTATTCATCATTATTCTTGAAAAAGATCAATTATTTTTGCACTTCCTAAACTTCTGATTTTTCAGCTAATCCACTGTCAAAAATTGAAATTCCTCTTTTTAAGCTCTAATCTACCATAATTCTCCTCATAAGGAAGTATTTTTAAGAAGCCATTCCAATTTAACTTCAAGATATATTTTGACCAAATCAAATCTGAGTTTTATAATTATGGATGACAAAATTTAAAATCCCAAACATTTCTTTTTTTTTTTTTAGGTTTTTTTTTGCAAGGCAATAGGGTTAAGTGGCTTGCCCAAGGCCACATGGCTAGGTAATTATTAAGTGTCTGAGGCAGGATTTGAACTCAGGTACTCCTGACTCCAAGGCCAGTGCTCTATCCACTGTGCCACCTAGCCACCCCAATCCCAAACATTTCTAGCAGAGTTTTTAAGATTGAGAACTGATTGTTATCCCTTAGCTCATTCTTAATGACAAATGGTTGATCAAATAAGAAATAAGGTACATTACGAACTGTAAAAATGAATGATTTTTGACTGTATTAAATTTTAAAAGTTTTTGTACTAATAAAATCAATGCTTCCAAAATTAGAAGGAAAGCAGAAAGATGGGGAAACAATCTTCACAACTGATAAAGGTCTCATTTCCAAAATATATAGAGAACTGCATCAAATTTAGAAGGTTGCAAGTCATTCGCAAATGATAAATGATCAAAGGATAGGAATAAACAGTTTTCAAGTGAAGAAATTAAATTTAAATATAATCATATGAAAAATTATCCAAATCATTATTGGGTTAGGGAATTTATAATTAAAACAACTTTGAGGTATCACCTCACATTGGCTAAGATGACAAGAAAGGAAAATGATCAATGTTGAAGAAATTGTGGCAGGATTGGGACATTGATGTACTGTTGGTGGGCTTCTCAACTGATCCAACCATTCTGTAGAGTAATAAAACTATTCACACCCTTTGACCCAGAAATTTCAATTCTAGGTCTATATAGAGAAGAAATCATAAAAAAACAGTGAAAGTCCCACATGTTCCAAACTATTCAGAGAAATATTTGTAGTGGCAAAGAATTAGAAATTGAGGGATGCCCATCAATTGGAGAATGGTTCAACAAATTATGGTACATAAATATTACGGAATATGATTGTTGTATAAGAAACCATAAATGGTTGGACTCTAGAGAAGCATTGAAGGAATTACAGGATCTGATGATGAGCAAAAGGAGCAGGACCAAGAGAATAATATATACATTAACAACATTGTGAGATGATCAACCCTATGGATGCAACTGCTCTCAGAAGTTCAGAGAGCTAGGATAACCATCTTAGACCAGTTATGGACAATGTTATCCCCATCCAGAAGAATAAAAACAAATTAAAACAAAACAAAATTCTTCAGAATCTGAGAAACATTACATTCACTTCTTTAAAGATATATCTATCTATCTTGTATATTTCTTTCCCTTAATCCTAAATCCTCATACCAAAAATGTTTAACCTGTAAACATGCTTAACCCAAATGTATAAGTATAAGACTAACCTGATTATTTGCCACCTAGGGGAGGGGAGTGGAAAGGGAGGGTGAAAGGCAATTTTGTAACTTAGAAATATGCATAAGCATATGTATGGATGTCAAAAAACTTTCATAACATGCATTTGGAAAAGTAAAAAAAATCAATAAAAAATAAAAAAATGGTGAGATCTTTAGTTTTCTATGTCTTTTATCCTTTTCCTTCAAACTACTCAAAGAGTTTAATCAAATTCTGGTCATCACCATTCCAACTGGCCCTCATTTTTCCCATCCCCTGAAACACTAGGACATTCTTGCCATCAAATGAGAGAGACAACTGAAACTTCCCATATCATTCAACTTTCAGAAAAATTTCTCATTCCTTTCTCAACATGTTTTCCTTTTCTTCCTTCTCTTTGTCTCTCCATTTATGTATAAATATGTATACATTTATGTATTTAATGTATGTATGTATATAAATAGGCACACACACGCACATATATATATACATATATATATATATTCCTCCAGTGGTCTGGAAGCTTCTACCTTCCTTATTTCCTAGATATTCTTCTCTTAAACATTTATTTTACTTACCCAATTTCTACATTATTCAGAATCAGATTATTTTCTGCCCACTGAATTTCTCTTTATAATTTTAGCACAGACTGTTAAACCCAATGTATAGAGAACTTCAATTCTGGTGACCTTTCCCCCTAATTTGTCTATTATTACTACATGCTGTTGCTTGATTAGTCACAAATTAGGTCATGATTTCTGGATCAAATTACTTCTCCCTTCTTCCAGAGGGGGATAGTAAAATATATTGCCTAATCTTAGGTCGATTCAACTAAAGATTTTTTTTTCATGGGATAACACCCACAAATATTCATTAAGATGTCCTTAGTAATTAAAAAAATCTTTAGGAGACCTGCAGTGGCTTAAATCTCATGCATAGGAATGGAATTCTGAACTCTCTTAATCCTAGTTAAACAGCTTGCAAAATATTTGACTACTCCATTTACACCATTGCTTTTATAAAGATTGACACAAAGCATTTTTCCCAAACTATAAGACATTTCATCTCTTCTTTGAATATTTACTCTTTTCAAAATCTTGAGAAAGCTAATATTCCATTCTCAGTCAAAAGAATTCTTGTACATATAGTTCTTGCAATAGTTACCTACAAAAGGCAGTTATCAAGAAACTTTGATCCAAGCATAAACTAAAGAACAAAACTGAATTTTGCAGACTATTCTTATGTCATATATTGGGGTGAGCATTTGTAGATAACAGAATACCATCAGAAAGCAAGGAACCATAGCCCTAAGTTTCCATAAGATTGTCCTCTCATTAGATTTATAAGAGGATTTAGACATAAGGAGAAAGGAATTGGGCTTTGAACAGAAACTATTACCTTTAATCTCAGGAAAAAACCCAATTATCTTACTTTGTGATTTTACTATCTCTTATACTTTATTTTTTCTTCCTTAAGGATATGATTTCTTCTCTCATTACATTCAGCTTAGATCAATATATACCATGGAAAAATGTAAAGACTAACAACTGCCTTCTGTGGAGGAGGGAAGCAAGATTAGGGGGAAAATTGTAAAATTCAAAATAAATAAAAATCTTTTAAAAACTAAAATAAAATTTAGAGATGGTACTGAAAGATAGTATGGCAGAAACTAAGCATAGATGAACATCTCCCATCTTATATACCAAGATAAGGTGAAAATGGATATAGGATTTAAATATAAAAGGTACTGCCCTAAGCCAATTACGAGAACAAGTAATAATTTGTCTGTCACATCTGTGGAAAGGGGAGCAGTTTATGACCAAAGAAGAAAGAGAGAACATTATAAAAGACAATGTATAATTTTGATTACAATTAACTGAAAAGTTTTTGCACAAATAAAACCAATGTAGCCAAGATTAAAAGGAATGCTTTATATTGGGACACAATTTTTATAGCTAGTGTTTCTGATAAGAGACTCATTTCTAAAATGTATAAAGAAATGAGTCAAATTTATGAGAGTACAAGTCTTTCTCCAATTGATAAATGTTCAAAGGATATTGAAATGCAATTCTCAGATGAAGAAATTAAAGCTATCTATAGTCATATGAAAAATTGTTCTAAATCATTACTGATTAGGGAAATACAAATTAAAACAACTCTGAGGTACCACCTCATATCTATCAGATTGTCCAATATGACCAAAAGGAAAAGCATCAATATTGGAGGGAATCTAGGAAAACTGGAATACTAATACATTGTTGGTGGAATTGTTAACTTATTCAACCTTTCAGGACAGCAATTTGAAATTATGCCCAAAGAGCAATAAAACTGTATATACTTTGATCCAGCAATGCCATTATTGGATCTGTATCCAAAGGGGATCACAAAAAAGGGAAAAAGACACCACATTCATAGGAACTCTTTTCATGATGACAAAGAATTTTTAATTGGTGGGATGCCCATCAATTGGGGAATGGATGAATAAAGGTGATATATGATATATGAATACAATGGGATACTATTGTTCAATAAGAAATCATAACTACATAATTTGAATCCAAGTTACCTTCTAAGACAAGATCACTAAGTGGGGTGGCTAGGTGGCACAGTGGATAAAGCACCAGCCCTGGAGTCAGGAGTAACTGGGTTCTTATCCGGTCTCAGATACTTAATAATTACCTAGCTGTGTGGCCTTGGGCAAGCCATTTAACCCCATTTGCCTTGCAAAAACCTAAAAAAAAAAAAAGAAACCATGAGGGAGATTTCAGAAAATCCTGGAAGGATTTACATGAACTGATTCTGAGTGAAATGAACAGAATCAGAATAATATTAGAAACACTAACAATAATATGGGGTGATGGTCAACTATGATGAACTTGTTTCTTTCATTAGAGAAATAATCACAGATAATTTAAAAGACTTACAATGGAACATAACATCCATATCCAAAGAGGGAACTGTAGAGTTCTAATACAGACTGAAGCTTAATATTGTCAATTCTTAAAAGTTGTCTTATGTATTATGTCATTTTCTCTTTTTTTTCCTATTTGGATATAATTCTTATTTCACAACAAGATTACTATTAATCTATATTTAATATGATTTCACATCTAGCTCCTATATTAGATTACTTCTTGGCGGGGGGGGGAAGAAAGGGAGGGTGAAAATGTAGATCTCAAAATTTAGAGGTTTTCTTATCAATTAAAGGTGTCTCCAATTTTAATACTAACATGGGGTTACAAAGTGACAAAGTATTATTTTGTGAAAACTATATTCCTTGTCAAAGGTCAGTTTTCTTAAGATAGTGTGAGGAATGAAATGAATCTTCCTTTAGACTTTGGAAAGAATACTTGTCCTATCTTACTTGTACTTTAATCAAGGAAAGTATGCCTCCTCCCTTAGACAAAATAGTATTAAGTATAATACTTTGTAATGAGATTTTATATAAGCTAACAAAATGACTTCTGGGAGATTTAAAATTTTGTCTAATCTTCTTTAAGTGTATCATGATCCCACTTACTCTCCCACCCCTCTTTGCTGCTATATAAATATCCTGGTCTCCCTCTGCTCATGGCTGTCATCTTCATGTTTGGTTGCCACCTATAGTTTCATGGCAAATCCTAGAGAATAAAACTTCATATCTAATGTCTATATTTTGTTATAATTTTTAACCCTAATATTTTTAAAGTTTATAGTTTTAGTGCCACGACTTGAATATGGATGGGAATTTGAGGAGGGACATGCCACTTGGAAGAAAAGAGGTCTGTAATTTTTCAAGTCCCTGCTCTGTTCCAAATCCACATTTTATTGATAGATGTGGATTTCACAATTTTACCTTGAAAAGGAGGTAGATTCTCTCTTAACAATGTTGTATATGGGATCCCTTAAAAATAAAAGCTAAGACAGATTTTGAGTCTAGCCAAACCTGAACCTGCAATGAGTTAAATTCATCACTTTTTAAATTTAGTTGCTTCATTTTCAAAACTTTGTTTTGCTTGAAGTTGAAATATTCTCTGGAATTTACTTGAGTTTAATGGATATTCTTGCCTCTTTTGGGGGTAGGAATTTTCTCTGGACATATGGGTACAAATGGTCTCTGGCACTCCTCCAATATTTTTGGGTGGGTTCTATGTATATTTATTAATTTGGGTGCTGTGCCTTTTGGCACCCAAATATGTGAGACTTTGTTTGATTAACTCCACTTCTGTTTGTGTGTATGCATGTTCAGACACCGGTATTTATTTCTTGCTCTTATTACTATTTCTATTATTAACTGGTATTAGAGTTTAGAATGATTTTAGAAATGAATTTTCTTTATGTGGACTTCAGCTACTTGCTGCATTCTCTCCCCCTTCACAGAAGGCATTGTTTGTTTTTAACTCACACCAACCAAGGTAGTAGGGAGCCCCTAGGAGGACTCATAGGAACACTACTTTTTTCCCTTGGAGATATTGGTAACTGGTAAATGGTGAGACTTAAAAAAAAAGTTGTGTTTGCTCTATTAAAAACCTATTTCTATCTGATTTGTTTTGTTTTCTCTGTGCCTTCATTGGCTCTGCTATTTGTCTACAATATTTTCTGTATGCTTTTATTTTCCCCTCTCCCTTTTAGGAAAGTGATTTCTAGTCACTTCTATTTCACTTCTATGAATTTCTTTTACCTATAAAACAAGGGGAAATTTGGAATTTCTCTCTTACAATCTGCAATTTAAATATCCTGTATTATTTGAATCCTGAAATTGCAGTTTTGAAGTCTGTTCTTTCTCTTCCTTGCTTTGGTAAAAGTAGTCATTAATTTTTAAATTTTGCCTCTGGCAATCATGCTGCACAATTTCTCTTATCTCATTTCACTTGAAGGCTGTCCTCATTCTCCACTCTATGAAACAGGCTTCTGTTAAAGCAAAGTTTGTCTTAAGAAAATAGGACTTAAAATAATAGAAAGGTATTTGAATTTACATTGGGAATTTGAAAGATCATTCAAAACACAATTAAATATTGTTCAATGTACTGTAGAATTTGAAAGGTATATTTTGAAAAATTGGAATAATATTTAACCATAATAAATTATGGTTCCTGTTGCTGTATTTTAAATTCCAAGAAATGTATTGTTCTTCACCATACAAGACAGGAAGTAATGGGAAAATGTTGCTTTCCTAGATGTTGTGAGAAATTTTTTGTAAGAAAATGTTGACTAGAGTTTGAATAAGATTATGACATTTTTTAAATTAAATTTTAATGTAAATTGTGTGTATACATATGACCCATGGAGAATGACCTGTGGTCCACTTTTAAAATTGTTTAGAGAAATTCATTCTCAATCAAGAGTTTTATATTTTTTAGAACATTAGGAAAATATTAAAACTGATTTATTGGTAAATCACTTAGTGAATACACAGTGCTCTAAAAATCATTACCAAATACATGTGTTATGAAGTCAAGTTGATTTGGTCATCTTTATTGAATTCACTTTTGTAATAGAATCCTTTTCCTATTTGTGACCAAATTTTCTATGTAATAATTGGTGACTCTAAGGACTTCTATATATCATGTATTGTAATGGAAAAGTAAAATTTGTCCTGATAAAACTTGTGTTATCTCTTTTGCCAGAAAGAGAGATATCTACAAACAAGCTGAATTTTATGTGGAAGAGTCTGGTATGGAAAGATCCAGAAGCACTTCAGTTTCCACAAGAAAAGAAATGGATCAGATTTTTACTTTGTTTAAGCTCTCCTATTTGCATTTGCTTTTTGTATGGGTTCTTTCATCAATGCAGATTGCCCCTTTGATTTCTGTAACTTAACCTTTAGACTCTGTAAATGCATCATTCATCTTTCTGCCCTTGATAAACTTTGTGTTGCCTACCCATATTCCAAAAATCCTAAATTTCTAAGATAGGTTATCTGCCTCTCCAAGATGCCCCTCATTCTCCTTTCTTAGTTGATCTGTAGATGATATATCATCTTTGATCTAAATATAATTTTATTAAAACTACATTCTTGGTCAACGGTTGATATTCTTAGATTCTTTAGACTTTGAAAATACTTACCCTTCCTTCCTTGTTGTTAATCCAGGAAAGAGTGTATCTTCCCTTAGACAAGAGAGTATTAAGGGTGATATTCTTTGATGGGATTTTTTGACAACATAATAGAATGGTCTCCAGGGAGATTTAGAGTTTTGTCTATTCTCATTAATGTATAACCTAGTCCCACTCCCCTCTTTGCATCTGTATAAATATTCTGGTTTTCCTTTGTTCATGCCTGTCGTCTTTATAAACTGCTTTCACATAGGTTCTTTTTTTTTTAGGTTTTTTTTCCCAAGGCAGTGGAGTTAAGTGGCTTGCCCAAGGCCACACAACTAGGTAATTATTAAGTGTCCAAGGTCGGATTTGAACTCAGGTACTCCTGACTCCAGGGCCGCTGCTCTATCCACTGTGCCACCTAGCTGCCCCTACACATAGGTGCTTGATAAATCCTAGAGAAAAAAAAACTTCATGTCTCACTTATATTTTGTCATATTTTTTAACCCTAAGATTTTTAAGGTTTATAGTAGATAATTTTGTTCTTTCAGAATCTGAGGATCTGGTTCCAGTTTTCTCCTAAAGCAATAAATTTCATGAATCTCAAAGTCCCTTACTTAAATAAGCTTTTCTTTTCATGAACCAGGAAATTTTTAACATTTAAAAATGTATTTTGGTGGCCAAAAGACCAGACAGTTAGCAATATTCAAATTCAAGTCTACAAATTTTAGTTTGAGGATTCAGTTACATCTGGATCTACAGATTTTTAGTAAATGAGATCAAACAATTAATTCACCCCTAAAATAATTCCTAGATTTATTTAATTTTGAGTTCAGTGGCACTACCAAACTCAATGATTTTGCCACCCTTTATATGATTCTCAAGACAAACATTCTTGGCCTCTAATCTAATATCACACATAATTTAGAAAAATTATAGTAAATCAACCTTAATCTTAATGAAATTTAGAAAGATAATATTCAGCATATCATAAATTTAAGTAAATGGATCAAAATTCTTTTTAAGAAATGATTTTATTTATGTAAGTAACAAACTTAGGGAGTCTGAATTGTAACCAAGTTGGAATTCACAGCATGATATTACATTCAAACTTTGAAAATGTAACAATATATACAGGAATTTGTAAACAGATATAAACACATCATTCTTTCCAGTGTCTAGTTTCATTTCCTTGTCTCCCCTCCAACAAAAGACAAAAAAGGCAGAAAATTTAGCAAAGACAACCTGTGCCGATTATCTTTTAAAATTTAAGGACTGATAATACCATTTAAATAAAAAAGTCTGACAAAAGCATCATATATTACTAGACAGCATTACAGAAAGAAATGGAGTTTTGAAGTTAGATGACAATGGATCATTTAAAACATTTTTCACTTAGCCACTGATTTCTAAAAGGGCATATGTTCTTTAGACATAACTATTAAGTCAATATGACTTACACATATTTAATAGTAGAAAGTAATCCAGTACGGCCACAACTGACTTTAAATTCGTCTATAAAACTAGATTATAATTGACTTTTAAAGGAGTCAATAGGGACAGAATAGAGGTGTAGAACAGGTATCAACCTGAAAAACCATTTGGTAAGGCACTGCCTTGGCAAACACAGGCAAGAAATCTTTTAGGGGTGAATTAGCTAAATGTTTGAGCAAATATAACAGGTTAATTTTTAAATTTATAATTCTGGGAGGCCCCAAAATGCTTTATAAATATCCAAATGGCTCTTGGCAGGGGAAAAAAGTCCCTCACCCTTGATTAGAACAGAGTTCTTTTTTGTTGCAGCTGTGAGCATTATAGTAGATAAACCTCCTCCCATTGGAGGAAGCATGTTAGGTGGGAAGGGATATTGGATATTACTTATATGGAAATACAGCTGGAGGAGGGTACCTGGCAGGTGCCATCCCCTGCCCTGGATAAGGATAGGGGGGAACAACCTGAATTGGAGGCAGTTGTGAAGGTGGAAAGTTAAGATTGGTTATTGTCAGGTGAGAATATCTAACTGGTGATGGTCGGGAAATTTCAGGTGATAGAAATGATGCTGGGGGGTGTGGAGGAAGTGGGACATATGGTGAAGGGTTAAGAGGATATATATGAGGATAGTATGGCAAATGAGTGGGTTGTCCACATTCTGGAGGCAGACCCCTATGGACTGATCCTTCTGTATTCATAATGTATTGCATACTTTGATCACCCATTCCTAACATGTAGGAATTTGTATTTGACATCCTACTGATGTAGAAGGAAGGTGGTGGTGCTGATGAAGGTGGTAGTGGTGGTGGTGAAGGTGGTAATGGTGGTGGTGAAAGTGGTAGTGGAGGTGGTAAAGGTGGTAGTGGAGGTGGTGAAGGTGGTAGTGGTGGTGGTGAAGGTGGTAGTGGTGGTGGTGAAGATGGTAGTGGTGGTGGTGAAGATGGTAGTGGTGGTGGTGGTGATGATGGTAGTGGTGGTGGTGAAGATGGCTGTGGTGGTGGTAAAGGTGGTGGGTAATGAGGAAGAGGAGGTGGCTGATATACAGGATCTGGATGACTTTGGAAACCTACTAAACATCCAGATTCATCCTTAATCTCTGCTGCACCAATCTGCTTGTCCTCTCCCATTGAAACTATAGCTGTGGTGGTTGGTTTACATTCTAGTAGCCTTGGCGGGTGGGTGGTCTGAATTTGGGGGATTTTCAATGATTGTGGTTCTGCTGCCTTATTATATTCCTTAGAAGAAACAAATAGTGAGGATTTAACCTGCCTATGAGGGCTAGGTTGAAGATATGGTTTCTCAGACCATTCTGCATGCTGCCTTTGCTGCTTTGTTGTCTTCCGGGGCTCTTTTTGTTGTGTCTGTAGCTGTTCAGAACTTTGAGATTGTGGTGATGGTAGTCCTGAGGGCCCTTGAGGTGTTGATTGGAGAGGTTGTTGCAGCTGAGGAGCAGGATGAGGCTTCTTTTGGTGTTCTGTAGAATAGAAATCTAGGATCTGGTGGCAAATGTCTTTTAGCACATCCTCTGGTACATCTTGAACAAACTGTTCCCACCATCTCTGGTCCGTTGGTTTTGATGTCCATTCCTGTATTTCAAATTTGCATAAACGGCCTGCTAAGTACATAACGGAGACTGCTATGATCTCAGGCTCCCACTGTAGTGACAAGGTAGTACATAAGCTATCATTTATAAATGTCCATGCCATTTGAACCAATTTTTGCAGTTTCATTTTATCACCTTTGAGTTGTTTGGCATATTGGAGGAGAAATTTGTAGGGATGTTCAACTTGCAAATCAAACTTGATGGTCTGTAATAAGATACTCTCCAGAGTCAGAACTTCTTCCTTTGGGTCATCTCCAAATTGACTCAACTGCACACTGTTTAATAAGCTATAAGCTGTTCTGAGAATATCATCACATCTTTTAGGAGTTTCTTCTACTTTCCCTGCCAAAAAGAGACCACACACTCCTGTCACATATCTTGGAAACTGCTTAAATGAGTGAAACATATAGAAACGATGGAAATAAACTATTCCAGTAGCCACAGTAGTATAGTGCAGTCCCAAACGTGTTCCTAGATCAAAGATGAACCTGGCACCCTCTTGGCGATATTGAACTTCGGTAGCTGGATCCAGACCTTCCAACTGAGAAGGTGTACGAGCCAAGTCCTCTTTATCCCAGTACCAGCATGGTTTTGTGTAGTCCATTTTTGCTGGAGTTACTGAAGGGCTGGAATTATTTTTATTCTGCATTTGTTAAAGTTAACTTGTTCTTATTCAGAAGCTCACCAAGTCAGCAACAGATTTGGATGAGAGGTGCCCAGGAACCTGAAAGAAAGAAATAAGTAGTAATCCGATTTTTTAAATGTAGTCAGACGTATTTCCAAATTATACAGAAAACAACCCTATAATGTCACTTTAATGCAGTGGGACAAATTTGGTGGAAATCTTTCTTTAATATAAACTGATCTATTATGTCAGCTCCTTTATAAATTTCCCATTGTAGCTTGCTCTTCGACTTGTGAATATCTCAATTTCAATTTATTCTGGAAGGGATAATGCCTTCCAGTTTTGCTTTCTTAAAGGTCCAGGGAGCTTCTAGGACCTGACAGTTCATGAAGGAAAAGGCACAGAAGTGGTCGATCAGATTAGAACAAATTTCTAATTTCTAATTTGATTAGAACACATCAGAGATTTGCTCCAGCCCTTTTGACTCCTGACTAGATGGTACAGTGGATAAAGCACTGACCTTGGAGACAAGATGCCCTGAGTTCAAATCCAGCCTCAGATATTTGCTGTTTATTAGCAGTGTGACCTTAGGCAAATCACTTAGCCTTGATTTCCTCCTATCCAGGCCTATCTTGAATCATCCTGATTAATATCCAGTCAGTGGCCTAGATGATTCTGGAGGAAAAAGTGAGGCTGGTGACTTAGCACAGCCCCCTTACTCAAATCCAATTCATGAGCTTGTTTGTCATGACATCACCTTCCTTGATGTCACGTTCTTCTCCAAGAATAAAGGACTACATCAGAGATCTGTTCAGACACATACCATCATCGCCAACAAGGAATCTGCTCTATAATTTCATATTTTCTAAGAACTTTGTATTCTGCTTAAGAGAATCAAGGGGCCTAATACCTGGTTCCCTGGTTAACAGTGTGACCACCAAAATTTCTTAGCTAGAAAATATGATTTTCTCAGCCTCTTACCCCTAGAATTTAAGAGAACCCTGCTGGGAATCTTTTTTTTAGCAAGGCAATGGGGTTCAGTGACTTGCCCAAAGTCACACAGCTAGATGATTATTAAGTATATGAGGTTGGATTTCAACAACTCAGGTCCTCCTGACTCCAGACCTGGTGCTGATCCACTGCCCACCTAGCTGCACACCTCTGCCCAACACCCGCTGGGAATCGACTCTACTCAGGATCAACTTGGGTAGTCTTTCTAGTTTCAGAAAATACCAAAGAGCTGTCTTTTAATATCCCAGACTTTTTTGGAAGCTTCTTCCTGAAAGCTAAGAGCATAATCATCTTCCAATATCAATCTCCCAAACTAGTTTGAAGACATTTTCTTTGAGAGCTGAATTAATTCCCTACATAGGATGGTTCAGGAATTGTATCCAACTTTTAAATATTGCTAACATTTCCCAAAATTTCTACATTGCAACTTTCTAACAAATTAGATCAGACAAGATAAAACACAAAATTATCCACTCACCTTTTTTTCCCCTGGAGAAGATCTTGAACAAGGAGAGTCCCAATTCTAACCACAGATTTCCTAACAAAATTTTCTCTTTTGTGGACAGTTTTCCACTTGGGTCCGCTAAAGCAGAAGGCAGATTTCTGACAAAGATCTGAGGTGGGCAACTCTTATTCTCATCAAGAAACCCAGTTCAGTGGTCTCCCTTGGTGAGCAAAGGTGCCTAGGGAGCATCTCAGACTAGTTTCTATCCAGGGCTGAATTCCTTTTAGTCCTGATTAGCCAACATTTAAGGAGGAGTTAAACTGAGTTCACAACTTCTACTATTGGGAAGAAGGGTGGGAGGGGCTGGAATGTAATATATTTCTCAGCTAGAATAGGTTCTTAATAACTGAAAAGGGAATATTACAAATTAATTTTACTAAACAATGATATGACATTAAAATTAATTTTCTTCAGTAAAAAAGGACAAACCTTCAATGAGTTCTACTAGTCGAAGCCCAAGATTATTTCTGTATGACAAAAGATAAAGGAAAACCATTACTCCTATATTGTTGGGGAGAGAGGTGTGAATCCATTGAAAGGGCCAAACATGGTTCACTTGACTCTGTATTCTAACTCTTCCATGAGATCAGGTACAGTGTACAGAAGAATGTGTCTTTTCTTTTTCATTATAAATAATTATTTGATTGATATCTTTTTTGTAGAGCAGGGGTAGGGAACCTTCATTTTGCCAAAGGCCTTTTGGGTATTGATAGCATCATTCACTTGCTATGTTTATTCAAACATTTAAGTCACCTCTAGATTTATGGAATTTCAAGTCCCTCATTTGATTGCCATGGCTGTACCAGACATTTTGATCTTGGAGCTCAGATGGTCCCCATCCCTGTTGTTAATTCACTGAGTTTTCTCTTCATCTTGGGTTAGATTCAAGGGCCCAACAAGCCACAGGAGGAGACTCTTTCCTAGTGTGTGGGGAGGGGTGCAAAATTAAAGAGTAGTGTGTTTAATACAGTTGCCTAGAAATACAAATAGGGCCAATGGATGTCTTGGTTCGAAATGAATTGAAAAGAAATGAGTCCTCTTTTCACTTTTATGCCCCCTACTAACTCCCAGATTTGTTTTTATCATTTTTTACATTTTATTTCTTTCTGCAGAGCCCAGAAGAGTGTTGGGCTAGCGCCTGGCAGTTCCCGGCTCCAAATCGGAGTCCTTTGGACCTGAAGGTTTCTCTATAGGAATCCCCGAATTCGGGGGGGGGGGGTCGGGTGTTGTACCCCTTGAAGCAGCAAGAGAGAGCCTGCCTGGGGGCGTCTCGGTTCAGGAGAAGTTTCCCGGGTGCAGCCACCGGCCCGGGTCCAACCCTTAGGTGTCTGATATTTCAGCAAGCCCCCTCTTAGTCTGATTCCGCGTAGGCGGCTGGGATGCCCAAGGAGAGGAAGGATGGGGGCCGGAGGAGGCAGGGACAAAACCCCTTTTCTCCCAGCCTCTGCAGAATGCTGCCGGAGCCCCAAGGGACAAAAGACGTGCTTCCGCCGGGACAGTCGCCAGCATGCCCCAGGGCGTCTCTTCTGCCACCCAGATGCTTCCAGTCGGATCCCAGCTGCGTCGCCCATGCCACGCCTCCTGCCACTTCCCGCGGCTGCAGCCAGGTCGGGTCTACCAGCCAGGCCAAAGCCTTGACTCGGAACCCCGACGCTGCTTGTTCCAGAGACCTGAAAGTCACCCTCTCTCACCCTGACCTCTGGCTCCAGTTTCATGCTCAGCAGAACAGAATAATGGCACCAGGTCAGGACGGGCCATGTTCCCCATCCTAACATCCAAAGTCCGGCGCCTGGACCCCGCGGCCCACTACCAGCTCAAGGTAGACTTCCAACACAGCGATCCCCATCACTGGCGTTTCCAGGAGGGCCAATGGGCTCCCTATCAAGTGGAAGAGGCCTCGCTGCCAGGGGGTCAGTTCTACATCCACCCTGACTCGCCCAACACTGGGGCACACTGGGTGAAGAAGGACATCGCCTTCAAGAAACTCAAACTGACAAATGCCAAGACCCCTTCTGGGAATGCCAACCAGCCCATCGTACTCAAGTTTCTCCACAAATGCCAGCCCAGGCCTCACCTTGAAGAAGTGAAGGCTGGACACCAGGCCTCCCTGCCTTCCGGCTCCTCCTCCTCCTCCTCCTCTAGCCACATCTTCACCTTCCCAGAAACAGAGTTTATTGCCGTGACTGCAGATTACAATGTGGAGATCATTCGCCTCAAAATCAACAACAATCCCTTTGCCATGGCCTTTCAGAAAGACCCCTTGGGTGAAGGGATCTTGAACAACGCCACCCCGCCCCCTCCGGAGAAGCTACTGCCAGTACCTGTCTGGAAGCTGCTTCTCTGGTCAGTGGCAATGCCCTCGGAGTCAAGGAGGATGCTACCTAAGGCCAGGACAGGGTTTTCCTTAGTCCTTCCCAGCTGAGCCCCATCCCACAGACCCCGCCCCTTGCCGCAGAACTGCGCCTCCACTCCTGGCTGGAGCAGTAGGAGCATTGTGCCCCCTGGCCACTTTGTCATGACCCCAGGCGCCCTACCTTCTGCTTCTCCACCCACCATGTCTTTGAACTCCACACTAGAACCCCTAGTCTCACTAGAGGAGGTGGCCATGGCCCTCTCTGACACCTCCTAGGCAAGCAATATAGATTGGCTCCTATCTGGGCAGCTAAAGCCTAGGGAAGACCACCCGGAAGCCCAAGATGAGCAATGGCTACCCACGGAAAACTCGACCTTTCTGACCAAGTCACATTGGGCTCATTCAATAGTGAGTCAACCAAGAAGAGATCGTTGTCTCTCAAGCATTCAGGCAGGGCCTTTCTTGAGGGAAATTAGGGAGCAACAGGCCTGGCATCCCACACTCCAAGGATTCAGCATCAACATTACCCCTGAGGGAGCTTCTGCAATCCCGAGTCACCAGCTGTGGCCAAGACAAGAGAAATGAGCTCTCCATTTCCTGGCAGGAAATCCGGGACCCAGGGTCACCTCTGCTGGCAACTTTGGACTCTATTCAGAGCAGCAGCTCCAGCACCAGCAGCACCCATTTGGACCTGAGCTCCATCTCCCCAGGCTTCCTTCCCTCCACTTCTCCAGTAGCCCTGCCTTGTGATGTCAGACAAGATGCTGAGGGCTCACTCTGGGAAGGGCCCAATTTCCTCCATGGGCTGGCAGAGAGGAATGCTGTGGTCACTTTGTTACACAGCTTCACTTCTGTTTTCCCTTCCCACCCCATCTTTTCCTTTCTTTTCTATAATTTCTGTTTCCTCAAAGACAAAAGGATTCCTTTGAAAACATGTTGAACACAGATGAATTCGTTTCCAACGCTTAGCAGTGTATTCATCACTGCTCTATTGCAATATTTGACATTTCTAAAAATGCAAGAGGCTTAATGTTGGAAAAACTCTATAGTATGTAATTTGAAAAATAAACTTAAACTCAACAACCATTGCTGGTAACACTGCCTTCTCATTTTCCCCAAGTGGTGACAGATGTCAGTTGATGGTGAAGACTTTTCAGGTAGGTCAGGCTCCATAAATTTCTTGGTGGCACCCTCAGCTCCCTCGGGCTTTTTCTGGATTTCCCATTCCATCAGCCCAAGATCCCAATGACTGCCTGGGGGTGCTTCATCCAACCTCACCCTTTGGGCCATGTTTGTCTCCCAAAAATGCCAGCAACTCGGACTCTCCTTACACTTGCCCAGAATCCCTCCAGGAATTCCACTTCGACGGAGCAATAATCGCGTTCACTGCTTACAGACACACACATGCACACACAAACACACAAGGGCAAAAAAAGAACACAATCTATCTCTCTCTTTTCCGTCTGCCCTTTTCTTTTCTTCCTTATCGTCGTCTCTTGGACCAATTACTTCACCTTCTACTTCTGGCACTTCTCCTCAATCTACTACTGCCACTACGAAGACAACCCCATGAGGACAGTGACTTTGACAAAGAATCATGAAACCCTGAAGCTGCTTTTGCTTCTTCTTCCAATTTTCCTTCTTCTCTGTCCCCTTCCTCCCGGACCTTTGCTTCACCTTCTTTTCTTCCTCCCCCCTTCCAAACTAAGCCTAATACACCCTTCAAACAAAACCTAAGCAGCATTGACACAAATGCTATGCTAACACTTACAGAAATCCTGTCTCTAAGCCTTTCCACCTTACACCTATCTTCTGACCTTTCACCTAGAAAGCTTTCCCTCTCCATGGAAAGGCACACCTAAGCTCGTGACTGCCCCAATTGCCAATATTGCCAATAGGACTTTATACCAAGGCTAACCCTAAGCTTCCGGTCCTCCCAGTCCAAAGCTGAAGGGAAGAAGTTCCCTGTAACCGGGCCTCCAGGTGGGCGACACAAACCTTCAGCCCCAAACTGCCTTTCAGTTTCTGACTCTTGCACTACAAACCTCTGCCTCCCTCTCTCAATGAGGACTGCCTCAGGATCTGACTCTGACAAAGTCAAATCGCCTGACACTTACAACCTGTAACTCAGCTGCGAAAGTGAAGCTGATTCCGAACCTTTCTTCTCTCAATCTAATCCTCTGCCAATTCTCTTTGAAATCTCCATCTCCTCGGAATACAAAGAAAAGCCTCTAGCCAAATCTTAAGGACTTCCACAAAAAGTCTCACACTAAAGCTCTGCCCAACTCTCCACCTATTCCAAAGCTCCACTTGAACCCTAACTTTCCCTTTACGGCTCTAAGCCAAACATCCAACTCTTACTTCAGAATCCCCTGCCTTCTACTCCTCACGCCACCCAAAGCCAAAATCATTTGGAGCCATAAACAGCAACTTACTGCAACTTGATCCGAAACTCCATCTTGTTTATAGCTTAGGAATGGGAAGGAAAAAGAGCTCAAGTACCTTGTGGAGTCGCATAGCTAAGACAGACTTTAGAGAAGCTTGGAAGGAATTATGGGATCTGATGCTGAGTGAAGGGAGCAGAACCAAGAGACCCTTGAATAACGTGACAAGAACACTAGGAGTTGAGCAGCTAAGATGGATGCAGGTGCTCTCAGCAGTAAAGGGATCCAGAAAAATCCTGGAAGATGTGTTCGTCATAAAGACTTCCTCAGCATGATGAAAACGAAAATAAAAAAAAAAACCCAAAATACGAAAAACACCCAGAAAAATCGGAATAAATATTATAAAGTCACTTTGTTACAAAGCTTCACTTCTGTTTTCCCTTCCCACCCCGTGCTTTTCCTTTCTTTTCGCTAATTCTTGATTCCTCAAAGACAAAAGGATTCCTTTGAAAACATGTTAAACACACATGAATTCGTGTCCAAAGCTTACCAGTGTATTGGTTGCCGATTAGCAATATTTCACATTTCAAAAAATGCAAGAGGCTGAATGTTGGAAAACCTCTATAGTACGTAATTTGAAAAATAAACTCAACAACCACTGCTGGTAACACTGACTTCTCATATTCCTCAAGTGATGACAGCTGTCTCAAAGTTGGGTAATGTGGCCTGACTGTCGCCCTCTCTCACCCTGACCTCTGGCTCCAGTTTCATGTTCAGCAGAACGAAATGATCCTCACCAAGCCAGGGCGGGCTATTTTCCTTAGCCTAACATACAAAGTCCAGGGTCAGGATCCCGCAGCCCACTACCAGCTCGGGGTAGACTTCCTGACCAGCCTTCCAAGTCAGTGACTACTAAAAGTGCCAAGGGCCTCCCTATCACCTGGAAGAGGATTTGCTGCCAGTGGGTGATTTCCATATCTAGCTAAACTCTTTTAATCTCTCATTCAATTCGGCAATAGTAGATATGACGAGTACTACAGAACATACCACTGACCTGCCTCTTTTTTTCCCCCCACTAATAAATATGAAAATGTTACTCATTCTTTTAGTTCTCCATTTTTAAATCAATACAGCTATAGCACCATGTAGTACAACCCTCTCAGTTTATAGATGCAGAAATTGAAGTCTAAAGAGAAGAAGCGACTTGTACAATACAGATTTAGTACTAGAAAGGTCCTCAAAAGTCATCTAGGCTACTTCTTCCATTGTACCACTTAGGAAACCAAGTCAAATTCCCTAAAGTTGAGTAATGTGGCCAA